>NC_056732.1:469321674-469381405 GCF_019279795.1 Protopterus annectens | reverse complement strand
TCGGCGCCGCCCAGACAGGTACCGTGGAATTCATTCGCGCCACCTGAATAAGCTAAACGGCAGCCATATTTGGCGTTATAACGCCGACGCTATGCTGGCGCCTGGCGCAAGGTTCATGAATCCCGGGGACTATTATAAAAGGGAACCATGAATATGTTTGCAGACAGTGTAGCTCATAATTCTTGTAAAAGAAGCCTACTATGCTATATTAACCAATCAGAGACTTGATATTCATAATTAGGCTTGCATATATACATTAGATGTAATGTAATCTGATCTGCATGCATAGAATGCATGATGTCATGAGCTAAGTAAGAAAGCTTCACTTCTTAGATTTCAAACTGACATTTTCCTGCCCAGCACACTACACAGTACAGTTTCCTGACCTCACTTTAACTGTGTCACAAAGTCTGATTATTTACAGTAACAAATGCAAAGTTTAACTGTCAGATGCTTCCAGTAAAATAACATTCAATGCCGATGAGAGAGAAAACAGTACTTTAACATTAAACTCTACAGGAAACAAAACGTGTAGCCATTTAAAAGCCTTGTGCCATAAAACATACAAGCATATTATAACTGTCAGAGAGACCCAATTTATGTAAAAAAATGGTAAACAGCTTTTTGTCCACACAGGTACCAATATATATTCTGAAACAATCAGAAGTTATAAATATTTAAAAAAACTAGTTAATATATACTAAATCATAGATATGCCCTGTTGTCCCATGTATCCAAAACAGTTTTGATAAATAATCTAAGCAGTGACGATGCCTGTGTAATAACTCAGAAGAACATTTAGCAGGGCTATATATTATTTGAAATAAAGCATGTCATCTTAAGGTCATAAAAGCAAAGATAGCTTACTGATCAATTTTATAACTCAATAAACCAGTAATATTATACTAACATACTAAAAGCATAAACAGTTATTTAATTTGTATACGAACAAAAAAAAGTATAGAAATGAAAAAGCAAAAAGAGAAAGAAAAGCAATAAGAAAAATATTGTCATGACATACCTTACTTGAAGATTTAGCAAGTATAAAACAAATTAAAGTCCATTTGCAGTAGATGTTTTGAGAGATTTAGTGGGAACAGCAATCTTTGACTCAGTTTTTTGTTTTTTTCTTTTTAACATCAGTCCAAGAAGATTTATCAGTAAATCCCTTCAGAGATGCAGATGCCCATTCCATATCTTCAGGTAAGGAAATAATGTTATTGTTTTTAATAAAGGCAGTGGTTCCTCTAGGGCATTAAATGATCTCACTTCATTCTGATATAGAATTTTTATTCTGGCAGGAAAGACAAGCTGAGTTTTGATGTTATTCTGCTTTAACAGTTTTATTAATGGCCAAGCTTTTTTCCTCTGTTCCTAAGCTTTTTGATAGAATCAAATAATGCTCTCACGTTTCAAACAAATGCTCATATCTCTGGAGCCATGGGGGTTATGAAAGAAGTAAAATGGCAAACTCTTCAGCACAAACTATTTTTATAGTATTAATATTCTTTAGGTTCTAGATCTTAAACTGAATCTTATAAGTCACAATAAACACAGTCACTATTACATTTGCAATATTTTGTAAACAACTTACAATATTTCAGCAACCACTCAAGCTGCACACATATTGTGAGCAGCATTTTATTCATCTAGCTGAGAGCTTTCATATGAGGCTAAGGTGTTCTGTCTGTGTTAAGCAGTTGTTGAGATATTTAGAAAAATGTGAAAATTCTACCTATATAAATTAATATCATAAAAACAGCACTTAATATCTATTTACCTGTACTAGACAGAGGTCCAATATTAAGGCAATCGAGTTTGCCACTGTATAAGTTTAAGATGACATTTTTTTAAAACCTTGTACATAGCATGGTTTTAGAATTATTGATGCAAATATGAACAAGCAATATATGATGCCTAGAGACGTCAATAGGAGTTAACTGCAGATGCACTTGGAGGCGTCACTCAGATGTAATGAGTTAAGCCAGCACTGCACTTTGTTAGCTGTATTTAATTGAATTACTGCTTCATTTTTGCTGTTTGTGGCTGCTTTTTACTCTGCACTTTGAAATTGTGTTCCCTTGCCTTACATAGCATAGGTCAGAGTCAGACCTGCTGAATCTAGACTCTTTAGTATCACTGTGCTTTTAGACCAGCCATCTTATAAGAGGGCCTCCCCGCACCCTTGTGGCAGAAGTATGTAACTCAGGACCCATCTTAGTTGGGGATTACAGGAGAAAGGCTCAGTTTGGGGCTTTGCCATTGGTAATGTTAAAGCTGTTTAAATTTGCCTATATATAAGCCTTGCATTTGTGCAGATTTGCACTCAGTTTACCGCAACTACTCAACGTTTGGCAACTTTAGCTAGAGGTTTCAAGTGCATCTGCACTGAAATCCAAGGTATCCACTGGAAAAAAAAACTGAAAAATAAGTATATTTTAAGTCAGCACTGCACTTTGTTAACTGTATTTAAGTAAATTGTTGCTTCATTTTTGCTGCTTGTGACTAAGTTGAGCTAGTCCACTTCCTTCCAAAATACCACATTCAGAAAAATCCTGTGACAATGGATGGGAAGTTTCTCATCATTTCTCCTGCCAGCTTGATTGAGATGGGCATCTTGAGGCAATGTAGCAATTGCTTCATGTATGCTGACAACCATTTTCTCCTAACATAAACTAACACCTTATGTGAGAGATGCAAATACACTGTGGAATTGGAGTGAGTTCTCTCACGTAAAAACAAACTAGACATCAAACAGGTTGTCAGCACACACTTCACCTCTCATGCAAACCTCACCTCTCAAACAAAATAAGGTCACAACACATAAACCCACATATGTGGAGGTACTCACTAAAAGCCTAGTAAAAAAACAGAGACCTCACAAACGCAATCATCCACACTCACCACTAAGTATAAAGAAACCACTACACATATCAACACACACATCTGTGTCTTAACAAATAAGCCCCTAAGACAAAACTCATCAAATGTCTTGGTCATAGGTGACTCCACAGTGAGGAACACAGATGTCTCCCTCACCAGACTGGATGAGGAGAAGGTTATGGTCAGATGCCTATCAGTGCCAGGATCCGACAAATCATGCATGCACTTAAATCACTCAAGAACAAGTACCATTATGATTCTGTCATAGTCCATGTTGGAGTGAATGACTTGAGACATACCTCTCCGGACTATATGAAGAGATACATGACAGAACTCTCTGATTATGTGCCCAAGATAGGTGTGTCCCTAACTGTTAGCAGTATCCTACCCTTACCCAGGATGATGACACAAAATAAACAAAAAATTCTTGTCTTCAACGATTGACTCAGCTTCCAGTGTCAGTCCAGGGGGATCTAGTATCTGGCACTATAGGAAGATATGGTAGACAGACCTCGCTGCTTTGCTAAGGATGGTCTGCATCAGCCCCCCCCCCCCAAGCTTTTGGAGACTGGCAAAGGCCTATGTTTAACCATAATGCCTTTCTTAGGCAATGTCAAAACAACATTTTTTCCAGTGTAACAAAATCTAATCAAAACAAAGTCAGGGTCGTGCTGTTTAATGCTAGGTATTTAAACAGGAAACTAAACTCCCTGGAAGCACTCCTCACCTTGGTGGATGTTGACATCTGTGCAGTTACTGAGACATGGTTTAAGGCCGCTGAGAGAACTCCGGCCGTGCAAGGGAACCAAAGGTGGTAGTCTATCCATTTGAGACTGCTCAAACAACATGTCTTTTTCAAACTACTCCATGTCCAATTAACTATTGGGAAAGTACCATACCACATCATTGCTAGCTATAGATCCCCCACCATGAACGAGGATAACATACCACCTACCTCAGTTTATTGGAATCCCTCACCATACAGCCCAACACTTTAGTCATGGGAGATTTCAACTATCCTCCCATAGACTGGGAGACATACATGAGCAAAAACATGCTTGCCCAGAGGTTCATGGGCTTTGTTAACACAAATGCACTGAAATAGATAGTCTGCACCCCCACTAGGGGCTCTAATGTTCAGAACATAGTACTCATCAACTTGTGGGGGATCACTGTATCTCCCCATGCATGTTGCCCTCCCTGGTTAGGTCAGACCACAAAAAAGTCTCATTTGAAGTAACTCACGGGAAAAAAAATTATAAAACCTTCACCAAAGCTAACTACAGCATTCTAAGAGATGGTATAAAAAGCTTCATACCACCCACAATAGCATGTGAATGCCCTCTACAAACACTTAAGTGACTGCATAAACTCTGCTGTACCCGACTGGATCAAAACCAGGTCTTCCCATATAAACAAGCCACCATGGTGAACTTCAAGTATAAACCACTTATATAACAAGATGAAGAAACCGTTGTCCAAAAACAAGCCAAATATCACTCTGCAGAGGAAGAGTTCCTTCCTAAGCTTAAGTGGGAAAATCAGAAATCTTGTAAAGTCTTCTAATTTACAAAACTAAAATTTCATCCACAGCAAAGGATAATCATGAGGCATTATTTAACTATATGTAAAGTCTAAAAAGGAATGCCCAGCTATGTGCTGAACTGTTTGTAGATGGGATCACTCATACTACACTGGAAGATATCACCAACGTGCTATCTGACATATTCAGTGCGAACTTCAGCCCCCCATCCCCAATTGCCATATGCCAAAGCATACCTGACACCAGTCCTCTGCCTAATATCTCTAGAAAACAAGTAATCTCTGCATTTACCAAGGCCAAAAACACTGCCTCAATGGGATCAGATAATATCCCAGGTTGTTTATAAGCAATCTAAAACAAGTCCTACTGGACCCACTTGGCATTCTCTTTAATCATAGCTTGAGAACTGGCTATGTTGCTGCAGAATGGAGAACAGCAATAGTAATCCCCCTGCACAAAGTGAGGCCATGGGATCTACATATCCATATATCTAACCAGCCTCATTTGCAAGGTCATGGAAAAATTATGGACCTTATCAACAAGGACATAGATGACCTCCAAACATTGGACCCATCCCAGTTTGGCTTTGTAAAGGGTAGATCATGCTTATTAAACCTGGTAGACTTCTTTGAGAATGACATGGATGAAGGTAAGGCAGTGCACACGGCCTATCTCGACCTTGCCAAGGCTTTTGACACAATTCCCCACTCTGGCATCATTGAGAAACTCTCCCAGACATAGATTAACCCTTACAACACTAGATGGGTAGCCCAATTGTCTCACTGACACAAAAAAACTCTGTCAAAATTGGTGACTCCACTTCCATTAGTAGACCTGCCACCAGTGGAGTACCACAAGGGTCTGTGCTGGACCCGAGGCATATATTTCTCAGAGGTACAAGCCAAAGTAGATAGCCTTTGGCTCATCAAGTTTACTAATGATTGCATACTGGGAACAATCATTGAGTCCCCCAACGATGTCAACATATTACAAAAAGGGCTAACACAAACAAATGATTGGTGCCAAAGCCATGGTACAAAACTAAATCCATAAATATGCGTTATTATTCCCTTTGCAAAAAACATAATTCCCTGCAAATTACAAGATTGACAGTGCCCCCCATGAGTTCCAACCCAGTAGTGTGAAATTTGGGAGCACGGGTTAATAGCAATCTGAACTTTGACCACTGAGTTTCCATAGTGGTAAGGAAAGCCTTCTATGTAGCACATCTCAAAAGCAAGGGGAATAGCATCCAGGTGAAGGGATGTTATAACTCCAGTGTACTCAACCTTCAGACCAGTAATAGAGTATAACGCATGCTTTTGCATGTACTTCACCAGACACCTGCAGCAGCTAGAGATACCTCAGAGGTTTCTCACTAAGAAAATACAGAGGCTCCAATCCATGACCTATGTGGTCAGGCTGAAAGTCCTGTTACTTTACTATGTATTTTATAGGCTGCTGAGAGGTGATCTGCACCTGGTCTATAGGGCAATCTCCAACCCTGCCCTAGTGGAAATGCTGCACATCCACAAATCAAATGGCTCAAGAGTCAGTTGCAATACAGATCTAAACCTAGCTGGTGACATTAACAGATCATGCTGGAGAGACAGGTACTATGTCTTCCAGAGACAGCTGCTTCTCTGGAATTGACTCCCTATTCATGAAAGACAGAGCTCCTCAATGACCATATTCAAATGCAACCTAGATAATTGGATGGGAAACTGCAAATTCAGCCCTGGGATGGAACCCCTATCCCTCATGGACAGGGGTAGCCAGTGTTGATCATTGAACCATTCTCTTCATAAGTTTGTTCTGTCAACTACCCAAAAAAAGAACAAATGGGGATACTTGGAATTAACATGGCTAGGCTTATAAAGGCTCCAGGACCGCTAGCCTAGTAACCTCCCATGAACCTATGAACTTATAAAAGCCAAGAAAACAATAAGGGAAAAGTACATTTACAGCCATAAGCAAATCCTTTCCAGCTTAGATGTTAATATTTTTCTAAGCTTTTTCTCTTTTAGTTTTGTTTTAATTTCAATTCCTTGTACAAGTTATGTACTGTTTGCATATTTAGTTATTATTAAAATGTTTTAACTTACTTATTTCAAGTAAAGAATTTTTATTAACTAACTTTAAATGCGTGTCACTAATGCTTAAATTATTATCCTAAGGGTTTGTGCTTCTGCAACTATGTGGTGTGTACCTTGTAAAGTGTGATTTCTCAGGGCTAATTGGTACCCATTAAATGTTTAAAAGTTGGGTTATTTTAAACTGTAAGGTGTGTTTTGTTTACTTAGTTTTGACTATTTACAGCACTACCATAGACTAGGAAAGAGAGAATGTTGGTGATGAATAGTTGCCATTCAGCTCCCTCCCATTTTGGGAGTTTGGTAAGACTAGTCTGAAAGGCCCTGGGCTCAGTAAAAAGTAGGTGAAGACCCAATGACTCAGAGATTATAATTGTGAACTAGAGCTGCACAGTGTAAATCTCTTTTGGGTATGGCAGGGCTTGGCTATAATCCAAGGCAGAAGTGCAGCTTTATCTTATATCCTTAAGGCCAGTTGCCCTTTGCATATTAATTGATTCCAGTAGTAGGATTCAGTCCCCTGTATTGCTAATTCCATGTCATGTAAATATTGATGGCAGTGCAGTAGTGCAGGAGGTAAAAACCTATACATCTTTTCATCATAGTCCAAGTGAAGGCGCCAGCTTAAATATGACCTCATATCTTACACGAATGATTAAAGCTGGCATAGCACTTTGTATTAGTACAATCCAAAAAAAAAAAAAAAAAAAAAAAAGAATGGGAATTATGTCCAATAATTATGGAATGTAAACATTTACAAAGCTACACTGTTCAAGTAGTTTGGGCAATGCTATAGAATAGTCTACATGCACACCAAAGCAGAAGGTGCATGGAGGTCTTGTGGTCCACAGAATATGTAGGGCAAAGTTGAGAGCTGGGATGATATTTTTGATTGTTATGGACAGAGCATCACAGTGAGAGAAGGGCTTTGGCACACTGACCAGATGAGTACTACACTCTTTTCTGGACATAGATTGCAGGGGTGTAGCCATAGATCTTACACCTTTAATGAAAGAATTAGAAACAAAGCAAGAATAACAAAGGACAAAATCACCAAATCAGGATGGTTCATAACTACTACTTAAATCTTCTTGCAAAGTTAACTGAGATATAGAGGTAGCCTGGGTAGAGGAAGACATGCCCTTGATCATCTAAGAGCTAAGAGATAAAATGCTGCAGTACTCGAATGGGGTCATAGGTTCAGGTAGGTGCATACCGAGGCAAGCAAAACACAGAATATTGGGACAAGTGCTTATTTCCCCCATCAATAAGGGATACGAGTGCTAAACCGAGGATTAATTTGCTGTTTCCCGTTTGTTCATCAAAATTTAATTTTAATAGAGTAAAAGAAGTACTTTAATTTACATGGAGTGGAAGATAGTTTCACAGAAGCAGCATCCTCTGTGATACATACCTATCCCTCCAACATGCCCTATTTATGTTGCAAAATAGATTGAGATCCATTGATTAGGTGTTATTGTTACCACTGGACTTGCAAATGTGTAACAAGTCTGATTGCAGGGTCTGTTAAGGTTGTGTATGTGAAGCAGAGTTCACCTCTTTGAAGCATGTAAGATACCAAGAAGAAGGACAAAGCTTTGAGATAATCTGTCTAGTTTTTGTGGTTTAAGCCCTTATTTATTTATTTATTTATTTATTTTTTAGTTAGAAAGCACAGTGGTTGCTCCAGTTTTGACCAGTGTTTAGAAATGTGCATATTTAAAATAGTATTGTACTCAATGATCTGCCTGATGAGAGTTGTATACAGTGGAATGATTACATCCCTGGAACTGGACACCATACCCTCAGATATAAGCTGTGCATTGAAAAAGGACCTCCTTCCAATAGTGGATACATGGTGGTCAAAGGTCAGTTCATTGCCAGCATAGGTTGTCAGGTCCCTGGCTACAATATCAACTTTAAAGGGTCTGTTGTCAATGTGATAGTTACAGGGAAAGTCATGCTTTACAAAGGATACTATTATGCACTTATTCTAGGCACCAAATTTTAGTCTATAGTTTTGACACCAGCTGTTTGTTTGGGAAAGGTACTCTTGAAGGATCTTGGCTTCCTCCAGGGAGTTTATAATGGCACTGGGTTTACAACCATTTGCAGACTTGGTCAACCATAAACCCTTAGCGTTTGCTTTGATCTCCAAGGAGTAAATGCCAAAAAGGACTGAACCCTGTGGTATGCAACTAGCGACCAGTCTCTTGGAGGAGCTTGAGCTACCCAGCCTGATTTTTCTTGGTTCTGTTAGTGAGCCAATTTTCTATCCAACAAGTTATGTAGGATTTACATTCGGCAGGGAGATTTTATGTACAATAATTCATTGTTGGATGTTGCAGAATACCTTTGCAGGGTCAGATATCCAGTGTACTTCCTGAATACTGATTTGCTCTCATCTATTGCTTCAATAACCTCCTCAAATAAGTTGACCAGGTTGAGTAGGCAGGATCTGTTCTTGACAAATCCATGCTGGCTTGGATCAATAGTTTGTAGGTTGCCCAAGTCCTTCTAATTACATAGTGATCATTTTTATGGCCTTGCAGATGAGGCTGGTCAGGGTTATAGGTCTATAATTACCTGTATCCATTGACAGCCATCCCTTGTACAATGGCACAACTGTTGTTGTCCTCCTGTTTTGAGGCTGATCTCAAATAGTCTCTGTAGGTGGTCTGACAAATCCTGTTTCAATCTTGCCAGTAGACAGCAAGGTATATTATCCTGCTCCATGGAAGTAGTTTTCTTGGTCTTGGATAGTTTCTTCAGAATTTGATTTTGGAAAATTTGGGGAATGTAGATATCGGTATGTGATCTGGGAATATAGGAGGGGAGAAGGGGTGAAATTTGAACTAAATCTGTCTGGTCATAGATTAGCTATGTCCTCTGGGTCTGAGAATGTGACATAATTTATAACAGCTCTGCACAGTACTGGGCATTGTTTCAGAGGTTTCTAACATAGTGAAAGAAGGCTTTTGGTTACCTTTCATCAGGGTGTCTATTGTTACCGCATGCCTGATTTTGATTGATTTGATCAGGGTAAAGAGTTTTGTGTTAAGTTTAGCAAGGCTGTTTTTGGCATCTTGTGACTTAAACTTATTTTTGCATACAGTGAGTTTTTTTTATTTTGTTATGATGTCTTTTATATTTAGGTTTGGCCGCTGGGGTTTATTTTTTAATTTGTCATACTATTTACTTCAGGAGGGGACAGATGCATCTATAGAATGTATGAACAGAATTATTTGGTAAAGGTTCTACATACGCAACGGGGTCAAGTTGGAAGGGGATTTTGAATTCAGCCAGGTCATCACTAACTTATAGCAGATTAGTTTTAGTATAATCTCAGAGTACTGAGGTGTTGGAAGATGCTTCTTTCTTCAGTCTTATGGTGAATGTGACTGACATTTAGCCTGATTTGAGCAGGGAGGAAGTTGCAATTGGTAAGGAGAAAACCTCTCCTATATTGGTAAGGACCAAGCTCAGGACTGTATAGCCCTTGGGTGTGGTATTAACTAACTGGTCCAGAGAGTTTGTATTGATGAAGTCTAGAAATATCAAGGTATACAAGTTTGAGGATGTCTAAGTCTCCAAGCAGATGTAGGAGTAGCTGAAGTCCCCTGGAGTAATGTGCTTGGCTTAATACACAGGAACATCATACTAGACAGCTAGAAGATATTGGCTGAAGGTAGAATAGTTGGGGTCCTTTAGTTAACTATGATATGAAAAGGGGTTTTGTTGATAATAAGCTAGATGTGGAGGAGTTCCAGTTTTTTATCATGTCTAATAACAAGTCTGAAAGTGAAATTTCTTTTACAAAGATGGAGACACAGACACCTTTGGCACCTTCTTCTCATATGCTGGGCCTGAACATGTGGGAGGTAATGAAACAATGTACTGATGGAGTGCTCTTATTGGTGTTAAACTCTGCACTGATGGAGTGCTCTCATTGGTCTGAAACCCTGCACTGATGGAGTGCACTATTTGGTCTTGAATCAGGTTTCAGTGACAATGTATATATTAATATGTTTTAGGCTAAAGAGTGCTTGTAGAGAATAGAGTTTTTTTGTTAAGGTGTGAAACAGTTACCAGCAGTACCTTTATGTTATTTGGATTCTGTTTTGTTATGTTGGACAGTTCAGAAGACTGACATTACCTAAACAAGGCACTATGGATGGAAAGAATTTAGCTGATATACAAAAGCCATGAGGGGGAAAGATGCAGGCCATCCCTTGCAAAGCAGTTTGTACTATCTACCATTTCCTCACAAGCAAATGTATATTCTGCCCCATTTGAATGACACCTGCAGCTAAGCCAATTGTTGTAAGCCAATATCCTTTAGTTCACTTTGTGGTATCATTCCTGGCGATGGTAGAAACTTGCTCAAGGTTAGGGTCATACCTGCCTCACACACATATTCCAAGAGCTTCATCATATCTCTCTTAATATAGTCCAAGGAGGTATGTCTGAAGTCATTTACAAACAAATGTACTATGACTGTGTCATACATGCACCTACAGTGCAACAACTTGGTAGCATGCATAATGCTGCAACTTCCAGCAACTGACCATGACCCTGTCCTTACACAGCCTGGTGAGTGACTCATCAGTGTGTCTCACTATGAAGTCACAGATAACTAGGATATTTTGCTGAGTGGAGTGTTGCCTTGTGGGCTTTTGACTTGAGACACTATGATTTTTAGATGTATGTTTCATTGTGGGTGCTGATTGTGGTGCATGTTTGTAAGGTTGCTGAGGATATTTATTTCTTGGGTTACACTTATGAGGCTTTTTGGTTTTGGTAGGTTATTTTTAAGATTCTCAGCATATATAGGCCTATGTGTTTAGTCTGAGGTATGTGTGATTTGTATTGTGTAGGGCCATGTAATATTGATAACTTTCTTGTTATTCATTGTGACTTAATATAAGAGCTTTGCCTCCAATAACATTATATAGCTACAACTATCACACACTGCACCAGTAGGCAGTTGTCAGCAAACATGAGACAATTTCTGCATTGTCTCAGGATGCCCATTTCAACCAAGTTGGGCACAGAGAAGGATAGTGCAAATCCATGGTACTGGATGCTCATTTGTGTTGGCTGAAGGGGAGTAGTACCTATGAGGTGTGGAGTTGATTTACTGAAGTGCTATCTGTCTAAAATGAACTATCTAGGTCAACACACAAGGAGAAACTTACCTCTTAGAACATAATATGGCATCCTTGCACAACTACTGCCTATTAAGTACACCAGGAATTCATGGCAATTGTTAGACAGTAACATTTAAAATTCTGAGTGTCTGCATCTATACATTGCATGGTGTAATGCTGCTGCACAATGACAACAGAGAAAAGTTAAAAATATTTAAGCCATCCCATTGATCATTAGCAAAATAGCACACTTCAAGATTCTACAGCAATCAGAGGTCTAAAAATGGGTGAGTTATTTCTCTACTCTCACTAGAGTAGAAACCAGGGCAATTCTTAGATTGCTATAAGTACCAATAACAAGTGCAAAACTATCACAGTAACTCAGTAGGCATGTAAACTGTACTTATTCTAGATGTTGCAAGGTGGGTAGTTTGTCATATCTGGTGTAAAACTGTCACGATCAGTGGCATGGTTGCTTAATGTTAAGCAGCTCTGAGGGGAAGAGCACAAGGCTACTCAAACAACGGCAACTTGTAAAAACACAGAAAATGATGTTCTGCCAACAAGAACATTTTGTTATTAATAAGTTTGTGAATAGTTATTAGGGAGTGTCATGCCATGCAGCGAGAACATGGAATGAAAACTAACACAGTTTTCTTCTCTTCTAACAAGGCATGTCACACAGCAAGAACTTGAAACCAAAACTGGCACAGGACCAGATCCAGCACAAGACAACCTAGGTGGCTTTCTAGGAACTGATGCTAGCAGTTTGGGGGTGAGAGTCAGTGAGTCTTGACCTTAAAAAAAAAAAAATTCTCTACCTTCCTGCTTTTACTCTGCAGAGTACAGGAAATTGAGTTAGCAAACTTCAGGAGATTTCCCCTACAGGAAATCAGGTTGGCATTGAATAAGAGCACATGTTACCTTTGAAGATGGGAGATCGCAGATACACCCCAGGGGTTACCTCAGTGTCACTGCTCGACAGAGGCACAGCTAAATAATGGGCATAGTTTCACCAAACTAAGGGGTGGCGTAAGCCACAAAACTATGGGCTAGGCTTATAAATGCCCTCGGGCAGATAGCCTAGTATGAACCTATGAACCTATGAACCTATGAACCTATGAAACTGGGTAATCAGCACACAGCTACAGAAAATCAGGTGGGGAATTGAATTTGAAGCATCCACTCTACCTTTCAACATGAGGGAGATTTGTAACTGAATCAGAGTGCAGAAACTGGAACTGTATCAAATACTATATAAGTGGGAGATTTGGAATGAGTGCAGGAGATTTTGAAAGGAGAGCACACACTGGAACTGAATCACTCTAGAGATGTGGAGCATGGGAGATATCAAAAGCAGACCGCAAGGCAAATTGAATCAGTGTAATTTCAATATTACAAACTGTTGCTCTGCCTCCAAGATGATCTCCATTTATGCCCACCAGAATGCATTACAAATTGCCATTCTGCCTTCTGTAATGGATTGCCTTCCAGTATGATTTACAGATTGAAAATTCAGGTAAGGAAAATCACTGGGGATTACAAATATTCAGTAAAACCTCTTGCTCAGACTACATATTTTTTATTCACAAAGCCTCAGAAGCACTGTCTGGTTAAATGGCTTACTTTTTTATTCTAACAACTTTGCAAGTATGTAAGAGAATAATTTAAAATATATTCCTGATCACTGGACCTTTATCTCTGATTTGAGCAAAGAATTTGAGGGGGGTTGCATTGAGTAGTTCCACTGTTCAGTTTTGACAGCAGTGAGCTAATATGTGTGTCTCTGTTCATTCACTTGTTCTCTGAGGTATGCAGTTATGCAGCTCATAGTTTTGTGTGTGTGTGTAAGTGCACGCTCGCTTGTATGCCTGCATATGTTTCTGTGTGTAAATACTTGGCTCCTGCAGCCAACAGGCATTATATTATAAAGAAAAGAATTGATTGCAGTATACAGAAAAATCATTATATGTACCATGTTCTTTGGGTTTGCGCCTTGGTTTCCTTGTTTTGTTGAAAACAAACAATATATTTATTATTTGGCTGTGAATAAACTGGACAGTATGAAGTCTATGAGTTTCAATGCTAATATTTTAACTGTGAATATCTTTATAATGAACCTTATTCATTTATTTTCCAGGCACACAGGTGTGGAATGCACTGTGTTGGTCTATAACAGACTGTCTGGTACTTATTACAGATGAGTAAGGCTATGAGCTGATTCTGTATTGCAGGGTTGGATTCCCTTTGCCTTCACTTGTCTACTGTGTGTCTCTGATCAAGTCATTTCTCCAGGCCGAGGGCCTAGGCTGCTCCTGAAAAGGGGCTGTTACATCCAGTGTGCTGTCCCAAGCTATTAGCAAATGCATTGCACATCTGTCTTTTAAATTCCTGTGCCCTTCATTTAGTTGCTAAATAGTGCTTCACTATATGCTGTTTGACTTCAAACACAAGTCTTGTAGCTAAATGGATTGCCAGATGCATTTCAAATAAATGTGACTTTCATGTGAAGTATTGTTCACTGTTGCTCTTGCTGTGTCTGCTTTCAGTATGAGACTGCTTTGTTTAACAAATGGCTTCAGTGTTTTTGCTATGAAATTTGAAAAAACAGTTTAAAATTAAATCCAAACCTCTGTGATCATTGTAGAAGTACAAAAAGTATTAGGCACTGACAGGTTTGAACAGTATTTTATGGTAATTGAAGAGATACAGACAAGTAATGGAATATTGATGTGGCTTTGGGGGCAGTCTATTACCTAGCCTTTCACCATGAACCAGCTCTGAGTGATATCATTTTCTTCCTGGGCTAACAATATGCATAATGTCTTTTTTGTTTAAGAGTACAGAGCTGTATATGTTACTTTCAAATTCTAATTTAATGGGGCTGTTTGTTGCTTTCTCATGATCATTCAATGAAAAATGAAATGGTTCACTCCCATCTTGGGTAAAATCATTTTCATGTCCCCATCTAAATATTTCTGCATATTGCTTCCCCATTAAGCTATGCACAAGGCACTGTGTGTGTGTGTGTGTGTGTGTGTGTGTGTGTGTGTGTGTGTGTGTGTGTGTGTGTGTGTGTGTGTGTGTGTGTGTGTGTGTGTGTGTGCTGAGACACTGAGCAGCTATGAAAATGTTTCTGTTGTTCATAAGTACCACTCCTCAGAAAAACTTGCTGCAACCATTACATTTGGAAGTTGACTCTAATGAAATGTTTCAGTATGACGTGTGAAAAATAATTTTCCTGTCTAAATGTTGGTACATGCCTGCTGTTTTCCTGTGAAACAGTGTACCAGGTACATGTAATGCTTTGTGAGTGTGTGTGTGTGTTTGTGTGTGTGTGTAGTATCATGATGTACTGAGCGGATCTGGAGATGTTAATTCCTTTTTTCTTCCCTATATAGATTGTCTTCTCTCATTAAGAAACAGATGTCTGTCATGCCAACAAACAGAGCAGCATTTGTCTTGAGTTCAACTCTTCAGAAGAATTTGCCACAGACAATGCACTACAAGGTTAGTGACCCTAATAACAAGTTCATGTTTTTCAAAGTGCATTTAAGATTTTTTTAATGCATCGAAGTGTATTGGATGAATGTTATATTTCTGTGTTTGCCTTTTTTAATTACCATAAAGGAAGCTGATTGACTTTGATGTGCAAACATTCTCTATTGAAGGCAAAAAGAATGATGCAACTAGTAAATGAACTTTTGAGAAGAAACAGAAATGCAGCTGAGCATAATTTATTGAACTGAGAGATGAATATTCTATCAATTTTCTAAAGACAATGTTATTTTGCTGGATGTGAACTCCCTTCCCCCCACACTTCTGATGTCAGCTTTGTTTTTCATAATTAATTTGTTACGTGCTTTTTCCTCTGGGTTATGATCACAGTCATTTTCCTTGCAAAATATGTTTTAAGTATCATTTGATAGAATAAACGTATAGTATAATATATCTGTCCTTATTGCATTGCCAAATAGGAATAATGTGCCAGTCATGGCTGATATGCTGGAAAATATTTTCAACCTTTTTTTCTAAATAAGGAGTATATGAGGAGTGTGATGAAGATAAGTGAGCAGTCTGCTATAGACAGGTGGAGCCAAAAACATCTTGTCCTTTACCCCAGACCTTTCAGTGGAACTGCAAGCACAATTTAGTTCCTAGATCATAAATAACTTGAAGGGGTACATGCAGGTACTATTCTCTGTATGTAAAAACAGTGGGAAGTCCTATGTCTCTGCATTGGGAGATACCAGAGTGCTGAACACTGTGCGGTGGTCTGCGCATAAAGATGGGCCCACTGTAGAATGTGCTGTCTTGCAGTATTTCTATCATGACTTAATTTGAGCCTTTTCTAGACATTCATTCAGTATATGAGAGCCATTGTGCCAGATTTAATAGGCTGGGCATCACAGTATAGGCTTGCAGCTGAAAGACCATCTCTGCCCTGACTTGCTGATAGTGTAGTATACTTGAACATGGATAAGCATGTGAAACCTGCTTAGGGAACTGCATACTACCAGAAACTCCGTTATCTCTAAATAAACATAGTCACCACCCCAAAGCCTACAATAAAACAGTTACAACATAATAAGATTTCCTTACATGCAATGCAGACTAAACATTATGTATGCAAAGTGCCTTGCCACCTATATCTATACAAATGATACTGTACAAATTAGGGTAGCAACGCTATTTATTATGTGATGATATATTGCACCTGTATTTGATATAATGAAGGTAGATGACACTGATTTGCTTTAATAAAACAAGGTATGCATTGCTTTTTAAGGCCTGTTATGTCAGACGTCAGTACAGACAAATTATAGTTCTTTAGCCAGGAGATATACAGTTATGGACTGCTGAAACCTATACTTACAGAACTGACACCCTAGGATGTTTAAAAGATGTTTAGTACATTCTGTACTGGTGCTCATATGAGTGAAAAAATATATAATGATGTATGTGATTAACTGTCCTCTGCCGACATATACAGACATACTTACATTCATACACACACATCTATCTGTATCTATCTATATATCTATCTATATGTGTATATATATATATGTATATATATATATATATATATATATATATATATATATATATATATATATATATATAGTACATTATGGTGAAGAAACTTCATTTAATAACAAAATATGTAAAAATGTCATTCAATCACAGTTAATTAAAAACTTCATATACAAAAAATGCATCTCCAAAGCTTGTTTTTTGTTTTTTTGTTTTTTTGTAGTGGATGGGGAATGCAAGCCCACCTGCAGCCTCCACACCCCTTACTTAAATATACCAACTCCACAGTTACACAACTGTAGAGAAAACAGAAAACACCAAACACAATGAATCACTGCTTATGCACAAACACGCAGTTAGGCATTATCAATGTAGAAATTGTACTCTTGACTAACTTGCCTTGCAATGTCTATCATAGCCTAATAAACTTTTTTTATCCAATTTTATTGAATAAATGTGTTTTAGACTAAAGGAATCTTGGATCAAATTTTTAGACATTTTCACTTTACACTAAATGAGTTTTAGATAAATCGACATACTCGTGTGTATATGTATTGTGCAACATCTGACTAGATTTAAAGATCCAAACAGAGATAGATATATGCATGGTTATTTTGGTAATAAATCAATGGGTTGTTATCCATGTGGGATTTGTAGTTTTTGAAAATGTATATGGGCAGGATTCACGAAGCCTCCGTGTAAGAGATACAAGGCTTACACGGAGGCTGCAGTTAAATGGTGTGACGTCAGCATGTCATGCATATGTATGAGGGCATGCTGAATCACACCTAAGGCTAACACGGTCCATGGAAGACAGTAGGGGGCGTGTCCTTAGGCCGAGCCCTGCAAGCGGACAGACCCCCAGAAGAGTAAAAGTGCCCAAAGTAAACACCCACGACAGAGGCCATGGAAATGTGAATAAACACAACACAACACATGCCCCCACAGACTATGAACATAAAATATATAAATGAACATGTTATATATTTTTTAAATCGTAAAGATGTTTGCCCGTGAGTGCTGTTGCTCGGGCGTGCCCGTAGCTTAGCCATAGTTAGCAGTCAGTGGAAAAGCATATAAGAACTAAATATGCAAAGTAAACCACGAAGCAATAGCATAGCGGTAGAGATGTCGGCTGAAGAGCAGCCAGTCATGGTTCAAGCCCCCACAACATCAATTTTTATTTTTAGTAAAATAAGCATGAAACAAGTCCCTGACAAATATGTACACATATAAAATTATATTTTATGTAAAATGTAATGAAATAGTCCATTTATTTTGAAGAAATGTGAGATAACAAAACAATAAAAAATGCGAGATGTGCCTATAGCTGAGCTACAGTTTAACAAGGTGAGTGCATCTGCCCGTAGGTGAGCAGTGGTTTAACAGGTGTAAAATGAGTGCCCGTAGGTGAGCAGTGGTTTAACACCCTGAAACTGTGTGCCCCTAGCTGAGCTGAGCATAATATGCATGCTAACAGCCAAATGAAGCGTAAACCAGCGTACCCCGTTTGTGCGGAGCTGCGCACCGTGCCAACAAGCTAACCGAAGGGGCAATGTTGAGCAAGCTGTATCAAAACAGCCTTTACACAGACACACCCCCTAGCCTGTCTAGACAGTCATAAAATATAAAAAGCAGTGGCCAGGTTTGAACCCAGGATACTATGCACCATAGTTAAGGTACTGACCCACTAAGCCATGACAGCAGTACCTAGAAATGCAGTAATAGCAAATATATAGGAATGAATACAAAGTGGAGCATGACAAAGCAGGTTTTGTGAAGTTGATACAATTCCAAAATGGCCAATCACAGATAAGTGCGTGAAAAACGGCATATATAAGCCCCATAGGCAGGAATACACAGCATAAACGATTGTAGAACTAACTTGCAGCCAGAATGTCAGGAGTAGGTGAGGGTAGTTGCTTTCGAGCACAGAGGTGGGGCGTTGAGGAGTCCAGATACATGGTCTGGCTCCTAGTCTACAATCATGAGGCCCAACTTATGCAGGGCCAGGTCCTGTGGGGAGCATATAGGGCTGAGGCGTGGGACCGGTTGGCTCATGATCTCACCAGTGCCACAGGGATTCCAAGGACTGGTGAGCAGGTCCGTCACCACCATGCGGACCTGAAGAGACATAAGCAGGACCAATTGAACCTTTGGATCCAGGAGGCCCGGCAAATGCCCAACGCCCCACTACTAAGTTACATTTAATTATGTATGTAAGAAATTAAACTAGCTGATATTATGGAGATGTGTATTCCAATATTACTTCATTTATATTACAGCTGCAGGTGTCCGTTCTGCGAACCGCAGAGCCTATGGCGATAGGCTGGTACGGTTGCGCTACCAGGCAGGTCAGTAATCCACTACCAGTAACTGTAAAGAAATATAAAAGTATGACAGTTAGCAAAAGAGTGCAGTGTAGTCACTAAGTAATAAAATGTGCAAGTAACAGTGTAAGAGTGTTTGCAAGTATTGCTTGATTACAAAAGTGTGTTGCAGTCTGTAATCCAAACAGAAAAATGAAAATGTCTGAAATAAAGTCTAAAATAAAGATGCCTCACCTGTAATATAATAGTACACAACCTGCAGCAGGCTGAAAAGTACAGCTGCAGAAGATGAGCAAATCACATGTGTGAAATATATCCCTGTTGAAATACTGAAACATGACAGAAGTGAGACTGCTGGAAAGGATTGTAATAACTACAGGTAAAACATGTCAATAAAGCCTAGAAGTAAGTACCATCCTGAATAGTAAAATGAAAACAAGTGAGAGAGTGTGAGAAAGAGTTATGAATCCACCAATAAAGTAGCAATAACCCCTGAATAAAGTATACTGCAGTCAGTACAGAATGAAATGAATGTGACAAGTAGAACCAAACTGCGAAATGTGTTCAAAATGTGTAATGTAAATGTGTATCCCAAAATCTGGATATGTTGCTCTCAGTCTGCAATATGCAGATAGTATGATTGTCTGAAATACCAAACATCCACAGTTGTCTATAGCTATATAAAGCAAATGTAGCAGGATGATGTAGCTGAACAAAGCCAGATATGAACGTGTATGAAGAACAATAAAATGTATATTGATGTAGCAGTAACAGTCCTATCACCAAATTGAAGTAGTTATCATATAGGAAACTGTAGTTAGAACAGTAGTGTGTATATATCTGCAGCTATTAGAAATGTACAGCATATGTATTGGTATTCGAAGGTATTAATATTATTTTCTTCACCCCCACCCTATAAACACATATAATTCATTCCACGTGAAATTGGTATGTGCAATCACAATTAACACCCCTGGACATTTGTCCTGTTGGGTCATAAATATTTACATGTATGTTGATGCATCTGCCCTGTTCATACATCCAAACCTGATGGCCTGTTGCCATCAATCAACCCTGCATGTTGTTGGACTGTGTATTGCTGTTCAAATTATGCATGTGTTATGCTCGCTGTTCAATGGTGTGAATATCTGGGTGTTTGGTTAATGGGAATACTAATGCATGCTGTTACAACTAATTGCAAATGGTATTGTATGTTACTAACCCAAACTGTCATGACATAATGCAAAACATAGGATGACAGGGAAGGCGGGTTCCAGTGGACTCACCTCTCCCACCTCAGCTGGCAAGTGCACCTGGCACTAGTGCCCAGTCTGGACCCTCCTCCGGTGGCCCTGTGCCACCTGCGGGTGGAAGCACTGCAGGGAATGGGGCCCATCCCCCCTCTGCAAGTGTGGCCAGAGGAGAACCACCACTCACCCTCCGTAGCATCCGGACTGTGGTGCATAGGGAGATCCGGCACTCTGTTCTTGGGCCCCTACGCCAGCTTGAGGCCCAGGTGCACAACTTACGGGCATGCCTGTTGCCTGGCCTACACAGCCCCCAGCACAGCCCCATCCTGGGCAGTGAAGGAACAGTGGCAACTGCCCATGGGTGGGGATATCAGTTCCACTGTTGCCATCTGTGGGCTCATGGGCTCTGGACATCCAAACATCCATCCCCGTCAATTTTGTAACCCCCACACGTGTCATACACCGCCCCTGTATGCGTCTTGTTTGTCTTGTCTGTTGACCTACCCAACCTACCTCCTCAGCTATACTGACTTCCTTCACCTGACATACCACTCTCACCTGAAAAAAAAAAAAAAAAAAAGGGCACTCTGTACCCACAAAAAAATTACGTCCCCATACATAGCTGCCCATTCCACACACATGTCTGCTGGACATGGAAACTATCAATTATAATTGGCTGTACAACAAGTATTATTGTTGTCCTGACACCTCTCTCAGGGGTGGAAGGTTTCAAATGTTACACCAAATTACATACATATGCACAGCTGTTGCTGATGAAGAAATGGGCAGCTATTGCCCTTACCTACATCCCTCCTGCAAAATCCAAGCGTGTTTCCCTACTGTCTTACCCTCTTTGTGACCCCTTTTTCACCACTTTCCTGTCTCCCCATTTTCATTTCTTTCAAAGAAAATAGCGTGGGTGTGCGCCAGAGTAAGCACTGTTAAGCGGTTGTAAGCGGGTGTGCGCGGAGCTGAACGCCAGTGCGCATGCGGGAGCTCCACACAAACCAGTGCTAACCTGGTTACAACTGCTTAAAAGTGCCTTAGTCACTCTGATTGACAGGTCCTGTAGTCAGTTCAAAAGCAAAATAAAATCCCACTGTCAGTCCCGAACTCAGGACCTTGGAAACACTAGTCTGCTTGACATACCACTAAGCCATGACTCTTGTACAAGAACATTGTGCTAAAATAAATATATCATGTAATAGTAGGAATGAATGTAAAGGGAATATAGGATGTATAGTACACAAAGCATGTCATTTATACTTATTGTCAAAACTAGTGGATTTCCATAATAGTAGTGTATGAACAGAAACAGCCATGCTAGTTGGTAGCTAGTAGGTAATAATGTCAGTTAATGTACATATATAAATGTATGTATATTTACATATATATATGTGTATATATATATATATATATATATATATATATATATATATATATATATATATATAGTTGTAGGTGTCAGTGTGCATACACACTTACTACAGGAAACAGGAGAGATGAATGGAGAAATGTGAATCTACAACACAGCCTGAATCATGAGAGAGATACTAACCTTTCCACTCACAGAACAGTGTCCACAGCATATCAGCATGGTCCCCGCCCTTACAATCTGAATGGGCAACACCTATCTCACATATCCTTTTATAGCACTGTCCTGAAATCACAGTGAGAACTGCAATCAGTACACAACTGGCTGCATGCAATTAGCAAATGCTGGCTTACAATTTGTGCAAAGGCCATCACATGGACTTATGCAGATACCTACAAAAGCATCCTGTACTCACACTCCACACATGCAATACATTCATTGCACTGTCTGGAGGCAGACAGAGAGAGAGAGAGACAGAGACAGAGAGAGAGAGAGAGAGAGAGAGAGAGAGAGAGAGAAAAAAGAACACAAACAACAACACACGGTACACAAACTGAGTTGAAGCTGTCAGCAGTGACAGTACCAAGCCATGCCAGCAGCAGCAGGAAGCTGTAGTAGCAGTAACGCAACCAGCCGTGACAAACACAGGTAATGTAAAGTAACAGGTTAATAGTCTGCATATTGTGAACCCTCCATATGTGTCATAGGTCTGTATCTATAGGTATGTCCATGTGATATGTTGTGTGCACATAGTTCCACCCAAAGGGGATGACTATACATTACATGTCATTCAGTGTTGGGCCATGATCGTGGCACCAGTTTTCTGTTGCAGTGAGGCCTGTCTGTAGGATGTGTGTGTCAGCTGGTGTAACGACTATGGCGCTTAGTTAGCAGTCATCTGGGAACTTTGTCATCCACAACCAGCACATGTTTGCCTTTACATCTGAGAAATAAATGCCAAACAAGAGGGGTCCTAGGACAGAGGCCTGTGGGATACCACATGTGACTGGCATTGAGTTTGACATGGCTCCTACAATATCGATATTATGGATTCTGTATGTCAACCAGTGTGCAACCCATCATGTGACATATGTAGAAACATGTAAGCTAATGAACTTGTCTATGATGCCTGAGTGGAGTACTGTGTTGAAGGCTTTAGGCAAGTCCAGGTAGGCTGTATGGATTGCGTTGCCCTCATCAATGGCTGTAGTGACTGTTTTGAAAGGTCAACCAGGTTCAGAAGGCAGGATCAGCCCATCACAAAGGCAAACTGGCCGGGAACAAGTTTCTGCAGGTACCCAATATCGCTGTATATGCATCCCATACTGAATCATTCCATAGCTTTGCAGACCAGGCTGGTTAAGCTTATGGTGCGGTAGTTCCCAGAGTCAGTAGAGGTGCCTCCTTAGTGGAGTGGGACCACTGTTGCTGTATGCCAGTGTTCAGGTACATATCCCGTAGTACAGCCAAGGTTAAATATCAGTCTTATATGCGGTTGTATGTCCTCTTGGAGTTCACGTAGCACACATCCAGGGATACCATCAGGTCACATTGATGCTGTGTGTTCTGCTTTGCTGAGGGCGGCCCTCACCTGGACATGTGAGATGATAGGGAGGTTACATTCAGCTGTGATAAGTATTTCTAAGTGTGGGGGAGAAGGAGGGGGGATACGTGCACCGAACCTGTCTGCAAGAATATTGCCAATATCTGTGTGTTCGGTGAATGTTAAGTAGGTGTGTAGTAACTCAGAGCATATCTAAGGCATTTGGCCCATATGTGTAACATAACTGAAGAAGGCCTTGTGGTTATCTATAGTGTTCATGGCCATTTCCCTCCCAGAGTAGGCCGTGGATGTTGTTATGAGAGACCATAGCTTATTACCAGTGCTGACCACAGATGCCTTCCCTAAATGTGAATCTGCTCTGTCCTGCAGTAGCCTCCTTCTATCGTTATACAATCTGCCTTTGGCTGGGGTCCACCGGACAGGATGCTTAACCTTTGTGAATAGGGTCTGGGTTAGAAATGTGTGTGCATGTTCCATGCAATCTTTGGGATGTCTGTGGGAAGCATTCGCAAAGGGGTCAGCAGTGTGGGTTGTGGCTTCCACTGGCTCAGTGGGCTGCATGGATACCATCTCAGTCCTAACAAGTGAATAACTGTCTAATCACATACATATCAAAGTAGTCTACTGTGCTGGTGGTGGTGGTGGGATATGTATATCCAGGCCGAGTAACTTGTGTCCAGATCACACTAGTGGATGGTGTTCCACATACAGTACCTTGGTATGAACCCCCAGAGTGAGGTTGTGCATTGGACCCGTTGCAGTGTGCTGACCGATGGGGCATGCTACTATGTTGTATGGAATGTGGCAGGTATTGTTGCACAGGTGTTGGCTGAGCACTGATATCTGGCCATGTACTTGTGTATCCACCAAGAGACACACACATGCTACATATGGGAGTAGTACTATATCACTACAGTTGAGTATCATGTATAGTATGTGTGCCATATATTGCTGACATAGTCTGCTGATATCCTGTTTGTGTTCTCTTCCAGGGACATGGCGCATCAGCGTAATCCTGCCTACTCTGCAGCAGAAGATGAGGAGATACACCAGAGCCTGGTGTGGGATTATGACATACTGTTTTCCCGCACCAGCCAGAATCAGCAGGAGAGGGCTGCACTGTGGCAAGACCTTGTCCGTAGGGTAAATGACATTGGCACGCATAATAGGACATATGAGCAGGTATGACATCACTGCAGTGATTTAATCAGGAAATGTCCATCAGCGTGCGTCGGATATCCACAGGCAACAGGTTGCCACAGGAGGTGGGGTGGCCACACATCCCTCCCTCACCAGACTGGAGGGGCTACTCCTAAGTGTTGCGGCTCCAGCCCCGGAACATCAACAGCAATACACCTGCATCATGATGGAGGCTGGATCCACACAGCAGCACGACATGGAGCATGCAGGTAATATGCCATATGTACACTTGACTGTTCTGTACACTGTTAGTTTATGCATGTGTAAGGTGTGTCCGTGGTATGTAGCTGTCAACATAGTATGTAATTATGCAGGTGTGATATTGGCAATATCAGCAGCTGACGTGTGAAAGGCAACTGGTGTACTACTGCACTGTATCATATGCAGTATCAATGGCACAGTTGTGCCCACTGACATTAATCTCTTCATTTCTGCAGGTCCTTCCGGTGTTACAGCAAGGCAGCCCATCCATGCTGGTGAGTGTGTTTTAACAATACCTATAATAGTCCTGATAGTGCTAGTAATACTAGTGTAACTCAGTAGTGCTCTGTGTGTATACTGCGGGGTGTGCATGTGTGCATGTGTGCCTGTGTCCACGTGTGCATGTGTGCATGTATGCATGTGTGCACGTGTGCCTGTGTCCACGTGTGCATGTGTGCATGTGTGCATGTGTGCATGTGTGCATGTGTGCCTGTGTCCATGTGTGCATGTGTGGATGTGTGTATGTGTCCACGTGTGCATGTGTGCATAAGTGCATCACTGGTAACATTGTGTAGACATTGTAAACTGTGTTTCCTGTCTTCCTCCCACAGGTTCTGGTGCTGCTCTGGTGTCCTGCAGCAGGGAACCTGAATCTGGTGCCACAGGTACTGATAATGATGATATCTGTGTAATGGCACAGGAAGGTGTGTCAGGGTCCGTCATTGGTCAGCCAATTGACAGTACACAGCTGTCAACCCCATCATTGCGCACAGTCATCCTGCCAGTACATCCTATGTCACCATTGTCCCTAGGTGATGGACAGGATACAGTGGGCATTGACCAGGGTAATGTGGTATCTGTGGCACATGCTTCCCCACACAGCAGCCATGGGCAGGGTCCTGCGATGGTACCACACAGACAGTTGCCCATGGGTTCTCGTGGGAGCATCCGTGGGCGTACTGCCTCTGGCAGACATGCCCAAAGAGGTCTGTCAACCTCAGCTATGTTTTGGGCTGTCATGCAGGCACAGTCGCGTATGGAAAGGTACACCAGACAGGGTCTGAGGGAGCTGAGAGAATGTCGCACAGCCATGACTGACAGTATGCGTGACATTGCGGATGCTATCCGTAATTTCACCGATGTCATAGACAGATGTTGTGGGGACATATTACAGCAGTTCCACAACCACATGTCCATGAGCCAGGGCAATGGTGGGCAGTTGCGGCATCGACGTGGCCGTATGCCAGCAACAGCAGCAGCTGGCAGTCGGCGCGGACGACAACAGGCCCGCGGATGCCCCCATAGTGCCAGCAGCAGCCCCAGCAATGCTGGGTCTGTGCTGTCACCGGAATGCCCCAGGAGACCACGTGCACGTGGCTCTGGACACTCCCAACAGGGACCTGTGTCCTGTCAACACACTCCCGCTTCTGATGACAGTACCCAGTCTGGCTTAGTACCGGATACGGTCCGTAGCACCCCTGCCAGGCACAGGTACCGTGTCCGTGCCCACAGACACTGATCTGTATGACCTGCCAGGTGCAGTATGTGGCTGTCCACAAACTCCTGTATATGGCAGCCATGAGGTGGAACTGTGTGCGTGCATACACACATGCGAAATGTTAACACCTAGGGCTACCACATACACGCACACACTGCACCAACAGTGCCCCACCCTGTACTGCTGTCCCTCACCAACACACATACACACACATGTCAATTGGTGGTATCAGTGGCAGACTCAGGCATACCTAATTCACGCCCTGTGCATATGATGAAACTGTTCCACCTCCTGCAATCTCCAACATCAGTGCAGGAACAGGTAAACACATTGCTGATGCACAGGGTGACTACATAGAAGTGTATTAGTAGTATCATGTTGGTAACAGTACAGTGTGCTGATATGACTGTGTGTATATCCCAGCATACCTGATGCAGTAACCGTATGACTGTCCTGAATTGTTATCTACACCCGTAGTACGTACCAAAGTGTAACAGCTGCACATTATTGCATACCGGTGGTAAGGATGTCAACAGATAGCCACATACATGGGTAGCACAGGGGGGGGGGAGCTAATGCAAGTAGTGATACGCAATGATGGACATGTACAGTCATGGTGGCAAGTTGCCCACAACGACTATGCAATGTGGATGTTTGCGCATGTTGATATGTGTGCAGTACCAATGTAATCCAAATTACAATTAACTATGACATAATATCAGTTCTACCATGGACATCTGAGCTGTGCATTCCTGGGTACATGTTGATAGTGCCTACATATTTGCACTGTTATCTACTGTTAGTGTTACCCCTTCTTTGTTGTACAATGGACTACTTCCAGCCCTGCTTACTGTAGCTTTGTTTGCATACATGTTCGCTTGGGGTTCCCTGGAACACTGCTTCCACCTGCAATGCAGAGTTACAGTGCTTCTGTGGACTCCTAGTGACATCTGCATAGCGTACTATATGTATGTCAAGTTTACACATGACAGAACGTCACTGTCTGTCCTGTTCGCATGTACGTTGCCTGTGACACATTGCACATGACTTACCTGGCATTTACCCATGTATGCAGTCATATATGCCAGTGCTATGAAATCAGTAGCAGTACACCCACACATACACACTTTCAGTATGTTGTTCCCCTTTGGCCCTATGTGTTGGTAATCACCATGGCAATCACACTACTATGGTAGCATGTGCAAAGGTAACCTGTGAATCACCTCTATGGTCCAGTTGTGGTTTATGTGAGTCATGTGGCAATGTCACAGCTGCCACATGTATGCAGTCAATCCTCACCCCTGGCCAGGAACGTACAACACATGTGTGGGATGCCACCACATAGCCAATCTGGGGACTGAGCACTCTGAACCCAATAATGCCATACCCTGTCAGGTGGCATGACCTACAGTGACTACAATACCAGTCTGACATAGACCTGCATTGACAGCAATCTGAACACACTGGGGCATACTTGGAGACTCAGAATAGCATCCTGCCTGAGCATCACGAACCTCTGCAGCTGGCACACAGGCATACATTACGTTGGAACAGAGCACATGCCACACATGGCACACACATCCCGTGTGCCACACACTCACAGCCTGTAGGGCTACACAACATACCTGCTACAGATGTGTCAGGTACCTCTCTTGGCCGCTGCAGTGGGGTCCAGCTCAACAGGCTGTACATGGTGAAGGTCACAGTGATATGCCTGTGGGGCACTATGGTCCACCACAAAACACATGCATACAGGTCAGTCAGAGGCATGGACACATATGACTCAGTCATTGACCATGCCACTATGGATGACCTGAGACATACCTCCCTGGACTACATGATAGGGAACATAGAAGGGATCTCTAAGCATGTGGCACGGGCCAGTATTAGCCTGATCTTGGTTGCCATCATACCCTCACCAGGTATGCTACCACTATATGTAGGAAGGTTGTTCTATGCCTACATTCTGCTCAATCTCCAATGTCATTCATAGGGTATCCACTGGCTGTCAACGTGTGCTTACATGCTAGGGAAGCCACAATGATTTGCGAGGGGCAGCTTGCATGTGACACCCATGGGCCATTGTATATTGGCGAAGCCCCTTGATACACACATAGTGCCTTTTGCTGCAGGACACGGATTACATAGCCACCTCCATGGGTATCACACAGGATAGGACACTAACAGTGATGCTACACAACACCAGCAGTGTACACCACAAGATGCATGCACTGGACACTGTCCTCAGCACGGTGAACTGCAATGTCTGTGCAGTACCAGAGTCCTGATTCATGGCTCACAGCTGCAACCCATCACTGCCAGGTTATACCTCATACCATGCCTGTCGTCCCCTACACATGTAACACACATGGACAGGGGGGTGGTATCCCAAGGCACCACAGATACACACACCTCCAGGTTGTTGGCACAGCACAAAGCATCAGGGCCTATTCATGAGCAGCTAACAGTGTGTTGGACTGCCTTCTGGTTCATAACCTGGCACACACAACCCTCCCATACACAGGAAACCCACCTATTCTCCATAACAACACTGGCAATATGACAGTCTCAAGAAATGTCTTTATATGGCTGGACTGCATCCAGCCAAACATTGTGCGTGAGCATTACTGTAGCTACAACACACTAGCGGAAAGTTCCCAGCATGTGGTCACTGAATTGCAGTGGAATAACATGTTACCACTCCCACAACAGGTGGGAACATGCAGCACCTGTTCATCGACTACATGTAGACTATATGGCCCAGACCAGATGTGTATCCCCTGCTGTAGGTATTTTACCATATACAACCCATACTGTATAGACACATACCGCATGCGGCCCCTGCACAGTAAGACACAGTCATATTGTTATGCATTGTGAATACCATTTATCCACTCGAGGCACGTGTCAGACATGGTAACTACTGCAGGTCACAGGTATTTATGTGTATGTGTCACACACATACATCATGTGTGCATTGCCATTGCTGGTTTAGGCAATGGCATGCATTGTTATGCACAAAGACACACACAAGGTCATATTGTGTGACACAACCACACGTGGCAGTTGTGGGTTTCCAAAACATAGCTATCTGTGCTCTGACAATGGTAATAGACCCAGTAGCAGAGCGCACTATTGGCATTACTGGCCAAGTAGCCCTGTTTGGCTGTACTGATAGTGTGGTGACATCCCCTGTGTTTACTGGGGGAATATGCAGCATCTGGTGTATTGTAGTATTTGCCAAAAGGATCTGTTCTCTCACACTTGCAGTTACACACACCCTACTACCCCCACACACACACTTGCAGGACTCATACCCCTACCTAACTATGTCACGACAGGTGAGAGAAACGCATTAGTAAAGCACACTATTCGGATTACTAGGAGGTTCCTCTTCTCTGGCTGTATTTATAGGGTGCTGACATCATTACTGTTTGGAAAGGGTAATGTGCATCATGTAGTGTGATCTCCTGATTGCAGAAAAGCACATGTTTTTCATACAGAATTGCACACACACAAACTCCCCACATCCAAACACACACACTTGTCATTTGCAGGTTTCAAACTCCTACCTAACTATGTTATGACACTTGAGAAAGACACATTAGCAGAGTGCGCTATTTGAATTACTGGGAGGTTTCCCTTCTCCTGCTGTACTTATAGGGTGCTGACATCATCCGTGCTTAGACAGGGGAATGTGCATCCTGTAGAGTGTTGTCACAGTTGCCAAAAGGGTCATCTCCCTCACACAGACTTGCACACACACTAGCCCCCCTCCACACACACTGGGCAGTTGCAGGAATCAAACCCCTACCTAACTAGGTTATGACACTTGCGACATACACATTAGTGGAACGAGCTATTCGCATTACTGGGAGAGTCCCCTTCTCCTGCTGTACTTATAGGGTGCTGACATCATCAGTGCCTAGATAGGGGAATGTGCATCCTGTAGAGTGTTTTCACAGTTGCCAAAAGGGACATCTCCCTCACACAGACTTGCACACACACTAACCCCCCTCCACACACACTGGGCAGTTGCAGGATTCAAATAGGGGAATGTGCATCCTGTAGAGTGTTTTCACAGTTGCCAAAAGGGACATCTTCCTCACACAGACTTGCACCCACCCTAAACCCCCTCCACACACACTGGGCAGTTGCAGGATTCAAATCCCTACCTAACTATGTTATGACACTCGTGACAGATGCATTAGCAGAGCACACTATTTGCATTACTGGAAGGGTTTTCTTCTCCTGCTGTACTTATAGGGTGCTGACATCATCAGTGCTTAGATAGGGGAATGTGCATCCTGTAGAGTGCTTTCATAGTTGCCAAAAGGGACATCTCCCTCACACAGACTTGCACACACATCAATCCCGCTCACACACACACACACACACACACACACACACACACACACACACACACACACACACACACACACTGAGCATTTGCATGGTTCAAACTCCTACCTACCTATATTATGACACTTGAGGGAGACGCATTAGCAGAGCATGCTAACCGAATTACTGGGCATCTGGTCTGCACCTGCAGTATTTATAGGGTCCTGACATCTTTATTTCTACAGAGGTATGTACATCTAGTACTACCTGTCAGGTGGGGGATGGCATATATATGCATTTGCAGCCGTCAGGGTCAGATATGCACATCGCACTGGCAGGTTATGTTCTATACCATGCTTCATGACCACAGGACCTGTAACACACAACACAACCAGTCCAGAACACCACTCCCACATCCAGGACACACACTTTGCTTCCCTGGGAACAGTGCCGGGATATGCAGGTGTTCACACACACCATTCCAGTTGTTAACATCAGGTACAGGCATATTGTGTGTGGGAACTACTCAGGCCTCTATCACTTTACCCTATAGCCAATACAATTTCTGGGTCCATGTGCTATGGCAGAACCACTCACCACAGCCACATGGGCACCTGTCCATCTGCAACATGGGTACTCACTGTTCCACGCCAGAGGTAGACCACCATTGTTGATATCTGACCATACCCACCTTTCCCTGGACATCCATATCCCATCCCCACCCCCAGGTAAGGTTGTCACTGCAAATAAACTGTATTTAGCACAAGCAGACTCTACACTTGTGAAGACTGGGGTGGACAACTTCAAAGGACCTATGCTGGGGGACTATACTGGCCACTCTCCATAATCCTTGACAATTGCATTCTATGAGCATGTGTAAGGTTTGCATTGATCATGCTATCCCACATATATCCATGACTGCTCCACAACAAGACACCTGTCAGGTGTACACCAGCCATATATGAGCCGTCCAACAGACAGAGTGAGCTAATACATTGCAGAGCTGTAGCCCACAGAGGGAGGACATCTGTGAACATTACTGGCACTACACTTCATTCCCACATAATCATCACAACACAGTGTTGACAGTGGAATTGTCCAGACAATGCAGATAGGGCTCCCCTCAGTCTGTTATTGATGCCCACTTACTGTTAGAGGTCCTCAGCAACCCGCTTCCAGCACACACCAACAACATGGCTGTGGCTTAGCACATTCAAACCCTGGGATCTCCACTGTGCCCCTGCTTGACAGAGGCACAGCTCACTAGCCTCACACGTTGCCTTATGTGACCTACTTTACAGTGGCACAGTAGCCTACTGTACTGGGGATGCAGATGCCAAGCACACTCTGGCTAAGCTGTCATTCCCTAGGGCAACACGCCTAGTATTGACCTCTACACCCATATGTTCAATTGTCAGATGCACAATATTTGTTGTGCTGTTAGACTGTTTGCAGGTCTTTATTGCCATAGCATTCCCTGTTCCTATGAACAACTTGTGTATCTGTGGAAGATGTTTGAATATGAGGGCAATCCACTATATCACTTATGTCTCTGTAGTCATTTACTGTGTGCACTGGGCAGATTGCTGTGTTGTGGTTGGTTCCTGGAATGACACGTACAAATACCAGATATGTGTGGCCAACTGCTAAACGGAGATATGGCCTAAGTGTGTTAGCATGCCCAGTTCAGCCTTTCCATGGCATGTTGTCTGACATATGCCTCATTTATCAAAGTGTGCGAGCATGCCCAGTGTGAGCTTTCCATATGTTGAACTCTGAAGTCCACCACATATTTGGGTGTGTGTGAACTTCAACAATATCTCACGTTTATGGTTGTGTGTTGGGTGTCATGTTGTATGCTAACTGGCCAACTGCTTCGTATCTGCCACAACAGGGATTATACTGTGCCTGCAGGGATTGCATGAGATACTTTTCATACAGTTGTCAACATCCTTTCATAATGACCTAACACTGTAGTACCGTATAGTGTACTGGTTCAGTACTTTCACTGTGGTGGATAGTATCCTGGGCTTTAGTCCTATCACTGCTTGACATCTTCATAGTGAGCACAACATACTGTGTAGGGGCCAGTTGTGCACATATGACCATGTTGCATTATGTTCAGATATGGACTACTTACGCCAGGCTTGTCCAACATTGGTAGTGTATTCCACAACATAGGTGGACATTGGCAAACACTAATGATGTTCCCTAGGCCATTTCTGATGCTAATCACAGAGTGTGTTTGTCCTTCGACACACATTGTAACTGGAGTTTGCCATGACATATGTCATGGTTAGTATACTGTGCCTCCGTCTACCTCTGACATAACAGTGATACCCAGGGTTACCCTACCATCTCCCATCCACTCATCAGGATTCCTCTTGAGGGGTGTCGATAGGTGACTCTCTGGCTAACCTGTACTGGGAGTTTACTCAAGAGTGGGGGTGCCTTCTGTGTTATGGATCATTCTGTATAGCTTGTCCTATGTATGTCAATGCTGGGGTTCAGGTCTCTCATGTGCATAGCTCACTGCCATTCAGATTGTACAAGGTGCAGCATGTTCATTGATTCCAGCTTGGACATGGCTTCATACATCAGGCACAGCTTGTCTCTGGGTGGGCAGTATGGCAGTGTGTGGAGCTGCAGTTTGTTTACTCAGACAACACATGGCATCTGTTCATGCTCTTTGCTACTCCTGGTGAGGTACTGTTGTGGACTTTACAGTTGATGGAGGTGTCTGCTGAGGTATATGCCACAGGGGCTATTGTAGTCAATTGTGACGCTGATGAAGGATGACTGCAGAGCCGCAGTGACCTCCCCTTATCTACATCTGACAACCTTCATGATTGGGTGGGTATATGGTATGTTTCTGCGAACACTACAGCCACATGTTTGTCCAATGCAGGATATCTATCATCTTGTGTCCCCAGGTCTCTCATTACATATTAGGTACGTAATGGGTTAACACCTGTGTGGTAATTTGTGGGCACTTACTGTATATCCACAGTGGTTGTCTATACACAGTTCTGCAATTAGCTTGCTGACATGGCTATGGCTCCAGTTGTCTGTTTCTATGTGGCCCTTTTGTGGGTTGCTTGTGTCAGCTGGGGGTCGGAGATGGTGGGCAGTTTGTACTCCTCTGCATACATGTTCAGTCACAGTCCTTCCATGTTGGCCTGTACCTATGGGACATATATACGGAACGGGGGAGGTCCCAGGACCAAGTCTTGTGGGATGCCACTCATATCTGCTTTGTAGTCTGACATGGATGCAGCATGTCTGACCATGTCAGTTCTGTCCTTGGTCTGGTTTGCAACCCCTCTACTGACATAGGGGTTTATATTTAAGCTGGTGAACATATCCATACTGAACTCATAGGGTATTGTCTGGAAGCATATGCACGGTCCAGCTACGCTGTGTGGACCACATTGCCCTCATCAGTGACTTTAATGACTGTTTCAAATGGGTCAAACATGTTTAGGGGCAGGATCTGCAGTTACGACAGCCACACTGGGTAGGGTCCGGTGTCAGTAGGTCCACAATAGCTTTATGTCTGCGGTACATACTGATCCTTTCCATGGCTGTGCAGACCAAGCTTGTCAGGATCCTGGGGTGGTAGTTTGCAGTATCCATTCAGGCAACACCTTTGTTGTGAAGGACCACTGTTGTTGTACACTGCTCTTTGGGTACATATCCTGTGGTAAGGCTGACATTGGGCAGTAGTGTGATTTGGCATTCCATTATTCTTGGAGTCCATGTTGGCCTCAGCCCAGGACACCATCACATACCTTTGCTGCTGTGTGTTTTGCTTTGCAGATGATGGCTGTTACCTCAGCATCTGCAATGTCAGGGGACCAGCAGTCTGCTGGGATAGATATTTTGCATTCTGGGGGGGGGGGGTTTGCACTGAACCTGTCAGGTTGTATGTTGGCAATATGTGTGTGTGTTTGGTATGTTGTTTGTGATATCTGTGTGATTCGGAGTACATCTGTGAATTCCCAACATGGTTCCTACCATCAGTTAAGTATGCCTTGTGATTATCCTTAGTGTCCTGTACAATTTGTATCTTCATAGGTTCATAGGTTCATACTAGGGTATCCACCCTAGGGCATTAGTAAGCCTAGCCAGAGTGTGTGTGTCTTTCGCCGCCCCTTGCTATGTGACTATTATGGCCATTTATGATTTTCTTTACTGTGCCTCTGTCTGGACGTGACACAGTGAAGACCCCCAGTGTACATGTATGATCATCCATCCACTTGGCAATATTTCTGTTGAGGGGTGTCAGTGAGGGGCTCTGCCTAACATGGATTGGGATCCTGTTTCTGGGTGTGGGGAGCCTCTGGGTTATGTATCTGTCCCTCCAGCACAACCTATTTCATTATGTGTTGAGGCTGTCATCTGTCACTCTCAAAGCTTTGATCAAATGGCTTTGATTTCCTGTGGTGGAGCATGTCCATTACTCCTGTGTTGGACATGGCCTTGTACAACAGACATACAATGCCTCTGCGTAGGCAGTCTGTGACTACATTCAGCTGGTGTGTCTACAGCCAGGCAGCATATGACATATATTTGACACCCTTTATCCTCTTGGTGGGGTACCTTTGAGGTCTTCCTAACCACTGCAGGTGTCAGGTACGGTACATCCCATATGAGTCATTGTACTAGATTATGGGTCTGATAAGGGAACAGTACAGGGGCACAGTGACCTCTGTTGATGTAGATGTGAATCCTTTCATGATACGGTGTCCAATATAGACAGTCTTCCTAGCCACATTGGCATTGTGAGTGTCACATGACAGGTTACTGTCGACTTGTGTCCCTACGTCCCTGATTACTCCTTGCATACATAATGGTTTACCACCTATGTGGTAATTTGTGAGTACCTTGTCTGGTATTTGGTGGGACATTCATACTGTCCAGTGTCTTCAGGATGTCTGGGTGGGGTTCCTGTGTATGAGAGTGTGGTCTGTCGCATGCTACAGACTGTAGAGCAGTTTTGACTACACTTAGGTGCACATGGGTGGTCTCCGCTGCTTCGTGCATTGTCAGTTACCTGGCCGTATGGGTGTCTGTGCTGCATATGGATACTCCCCCTCCTTTGATGTTTTGGTCCAGGTGTTGGGGCCATAACGCATGATATGTGGTATAACCTGGTAGTGCTGGTGTGCTATCAGTAGGCTTGCAGCAGGCTTCTGTCACTGCACAGACATTGATGTTCTACATACTGGGAAGTGCCTCAGGTGCATGCATATTGCAGTTTACACATCTGGCATTGGTCAGCGTTACCCTTATGTTTCTTACCACTTATGTTTTCTAGGGTGGTGGGTTAGTCTTTTTGGCCTTGTCTACGTACGGCTCTATGGAGGTAGCAAAGGCCTTATCCAGTATCCAGACGGCCAGGGGTAACAGGTGCAAGCCATCCCTGGAACAGCAGCATGGCTTGTCATGCATGACATCTCAAGCAGACAGACATTAGACCCTCTTGAACTGACAGCTGTAACTGTGCCACCTGTTAAAGCTGATCATTCTGTGTTTGTACTGTGGCATCATTCTTGGTGAGGGTTGGATGCTGCAAATGGCCAGTGTCATACTGGCCTGGAGTACATAGTCAGAGAGCTCATCCATGTCTCTTTTCATGTAGTCCAGGGAGGTACATCTCAGGTCATTCACACCAGCATGGACAATGAGTGCATCATATTTCTGCTTGCTTTTGGGTGACCTGCGTACTTGTGTTATGTGGCATATTGTGGCAGCCTACAGGCAGCTTACTGTACCCTTTCCCTTGTTCAGTCTGGTGAGTGGGACAGCAGTGTGTCTGCCTATACAGACACCTATTGCAACTGTATCAGGCATGTTGTTTCTCCTTCTGGCCTGTAACTGTTTGGCACACCAGCTTTGTGTACTATGTGTTGCATGTGCTATGTTTGGAGGTTGTGGTTGCTTGGGATCTGCTTTGGAGGCCTCTGCTGGTGTGGTGTGTTTGTAATTAGGGCCTCCAGGAATGTTTTTCTGTGTTTATGTGTTTGGTTTACAGTTGTGATAGGTCTATGTGGGACTGGGTTTGTGGTGTATGTGGTTACCATCTCCTCCTGACTAGTTTTGACAGTACTGAGTTGGGGGAGCTCAGCCTCCGGTTTGGATAAATGGTTGCATCTCTCACATATATTTGTATTTATTGGGGGGAGTTGTGAGTTGTCTGTGTACTTGGGGCAGATGTCACATTGCCTCTGGATTCACAGATTCTACTTGTTGTGGCTGGCCTTAGTGGATTGTATGTGTGGACATATTTTATTGCCATACTACTGATCAGTGATTACTTCCCTTTTTATGTTTGCTCTATCATGTAGTAGCTTCCTCATTCTCTTGCATGGTTTGGCAATGGCTGGAGTCCAGCATGCCAGATGCCTGCATGTATGGCATTCTGTCTTGTTGTTATTTGTGATTGCATAATCCAAGCATTCCTGGCTGTGTTCATGGAATGCCTGTATAACATGTTCTGCGGTGTGTCCCATATTCTGCACTTGCACAGGGCCTTTCGTGGATTCCACATCGGTTTGGAGGGGTGCAACCTATGCTTTACACATGTTTTTCACTGTGGTTTTCTGGCCAGGGACTGTGGACAGGATGTGTATATCCAGTGTGATTACTCTATGGTCTGGTCTTACCAGTGAGGGATACACTTCTCATCTTGCCATCAGTACACATGTTGCTGATTATCACATCCAGTATGCTTACCCCTCTTGTGGGAGTGGTACGTTGTTCCTGGGCATTTTGGTTTATGGATTCTGGGAACTTTTCTCCTACTGTGTTGGTGCTAGTATAATGCTCCCAGTGTATGTCTGGGTATTTGCAGTCAAGCAATATAATGTGGTTTGGGGGGCTTGATATATTCATGTATTCCAACATAGGCCAGGTGCAGTTCCTGGTATTAAGATAGTAGTCTGCAGCAGGCTAAATACTGGGAGGCGGTTTTAGCCATTGCTATTTGACCATGGCTAATCCATGCTGCTTCTTGTTGTGGTACCAACATGGGGGTGTGGTTATCATTGACATTTATTGCTAGTCACCCTCCTTTTGTAGCTTGTTCCATGTTTTGCGGCTGTACAGCACAGTATGAGGTGTAACCTAGTAGTGTTAGGGTGCAGATGTGAGTCTTGACCCAGTTTTCTATTACAGGACTGATATCAACATTCTCCATACTGTGTGCGTTTACACTGCATGCATCTTGCTGTTTAGACTTCTGGCATTGGGTAGCATTACATCTAGGTTCCTATCCCTTGTGGTACCTATGAAGGTGGGTTTGTGTTTTGAGACTTACCTATTCAGGGCATGCTGTGGGTACTGACAGCCTTTGCCAGTATCCATGGGGCCTGGACTGATGGGTGCACACCACCCCTAGCAGGTGGTGCGTCATGTCATGCTCAGCATGTCTTCCCAGGCTGAAACACATTGGCTCCCCTTTGACTAACTGCATTACTTCAGCCAGTTATTGCAATTGATCATCCCATCGTCATTTTGTGGCTTCATGCTTGGTGAGGGTGGATGTTAGTCAGGGTCCTCAGGTGTGCATATAGTACATGGTGTTACATTACTTATCACATGCCATTCATGCCTCAGGTGGTGCTGCAGGGCTGCCTCTGTCGGATGCACATATTACACTCCCTGTACATGTTTGTGAGCAGGTCATGTCATTTTAGGCATCCCTGTTATTATTTGAGTGAGTCAGAGGGGGTAACATTCCCAGGGTTCCTACTGAGCCAGTGTATGTGCTATGCATTACCTCTTTGCCAAGGCCAGGGCATACTGGGCACGCCTCCTTCTGCCTACTGGGGCAGGCTCAGGTTGTTCCTCCTCCGAGTCACGCTCTGCCTGTGATGGCCTTGGCAATGGTGGGGGGCTGTTTGGCCCAGCCCTATGCTGGTCCTGCTGCAGCTGTTTTCACAAGATCATATTATGTAGCATAGCACATACCATGACAATTTGGGTACATGTAGTTGGTGAGTACTGCAAGGCTCCACCAGATGTGTCCAGACACTGGAACCATGAATTGAGCAGCCCGAATACACACTCTATTACATTACGTGTTTGTGCATGTGCCTCATTATGGCGTTTCTGTTCAGGTGTGTGTGCGTTTCTGATGGGTGTCATCAGCCACGGCTCCAGTGCATAACCTGCATCCCCCACTAGGTGTCCGTGTGGGATGTCCCCATTGGCAAATGTCTGGTACAGCTGCGTCAAATGCCAGATGTGGGAATCATGGTAGCTCCCAGGCAGCCAGCACATACATTCATTATTATGCCCTGGGCATCACACATGACCTGGCAGTTGATGGAGGGGAAGCCCTTGTGGTTAATGTAGGCCCTACCTCGCTCACCGGCTGGTGCTTTGATGCGTATGTGCATGCAGTCTATTGCACCCACTACCTCAGGGTATTCCGCTATTTGCTGGAAGAGACGCATATTGCTGGCCAATACCTCACGGGCATTGGGGAAATATACATGATCAATGACATGTGCTGACATGGCATCCAGGAACTGGTGCAGTACCCTGGAGGCTGATGCCTGTGATATCCCCATCATATCACCAGTTGGTCTTTGGAAGGTACCTGTTGCTAGTATTCTTAGGCCAACACATACCTTGGTTTCTACTGGGATGGGTTCCCCTCTGTTGGTTCTGTGTGAGACGCGTGGCCTGCACAGCTCGATTATTTGCTGCAGGAGGTCTCTGTCCACTCTATAGCGCTCTACTATCTCCAGGTCATGTAACCCGTGGTAGGTGACCCTGGGCCTGTACACTCTTCTCCATCTCCTCACTGTGGGTTGTCTGGCACCATCTGCATTGCCACCACCCTCAGCAAGTCGTATATGTCTCATTATGACAGCTATGGCAGCCCCTAACATTTCTGCTCTGAGTTCAGCTTTTTCAGTTTTCACTTCTAATAGCTTACTCCTGTCTTGCAGTGTCTCTTGAGAGAAACATCCTGCACTGCTGTTTGCAGAGTTTTAAGTGCTGGGCTGGGCTACTATTCTGCCTGTGTAATTGCCTGCTTCTAATTGTTTTCACCTGCTAACTCCAGCAGTATTCCCTGCTAGCTTCCTACTAATTCTGTTGCTTCCTTTTTCCTTTCTGTTTCCTCAGGGGGGGAGCAGCATGCATACCAGCAGAAACGCGCTCACAGTGGCTTACGTGCGCGCACACATGCTTACACAGTTCAGGATCTGCCTATTTGGGTTAAAACGCGCACATACCAGTGCAAACAGTCTTACAAGTCTGCCAACAGGCTCCCACATGCTCAGTCTGCCCTACACGCATGCACACTAGCGTAAACATTCTTCAAAGTCTACCAACACGCTCCCACATGCTCAGTCTGCCTTACACACGCGCACACTGCCCTACTCGCGCTTCATGGCGTGCACACGTGCGCATGCATGACCAGCAAGAAACTTTGGTGTAAGTAACAGTGTACACCTTCCATTTCTTGACTTTCCAGTGCTTATCTTGTGGCACTCCTCTTTCCCTGATCTGTGTCTGTCATCTGTCATGTTACACTGACCTCCAATGAACTGCATTTCTTTCTACCATTCCCCCGTGTGATGTCACCTATCCCCTACTCTATTCCTCCCCCTTATGTATCTCTTACACTACTCAGACTGTGCTCATTTGGTATGTGACTGTGGGATTCAGTATCCTAACCCTCATTTACATGAGATTGCCTACTAATGCTTAGTTACATCTCTTAGACTCAGCTTCCCCCCTTAGCAACCACTACACGGTGGCCATGTTGTTTTTGGTCTGCTGGTCCCTGCATTGTCATTCCATGTATTGCATAAAACCCACATTTGTGGGTTTATAACCTTCATTTTTATGTTTTATACAGCACAGCCCATTATTTTTTTAAATATTTGCATCTGGTTAACTTGCCAATGGCCACATATTTGGCCACTGGCATGCTGCCTGACACATATGCACCCTTTATTTGGAGCTGACATGGCTCCATTGTGATTTTTGCAGAAACGTACTCAGTTGTCAACTGAGTACATTTCTGCAGCTAAAACGTCTCTTACACGGGCTGGTTTCTGCTTCATGAATTGCTAATATACCTCATTTGCATACCTTTCGGCTGCAAGTGAGGTATTTAGCATATCCACGCCCAGTCCATGTAAGAGACGTTTTAGCTGGTCTCTTACACGGAGTTTCGGGCTGTTCCTGGATTGCGAGGCTTGCATGGAGTGTTACACGTCTCTTACACTCTGTGCAAGCCTTCGTGAATCCTGCCCTATATGTAAAGGCAAAATGTTTATGTCAAAAAATAATCATAAGGCCTTTGAAATTAAAGATTTAATAACATGTTCCATGGAATGGGAAGTTTACCTTGTGACATGCTAATGTGACAATTTTTTTATGTTGACCACACATTATATCAGTTCAAACACCAAGTTTATTTTATTAAATTTTAGTGAGATCCAGTATTTGAGATAACAGATTGCTTTATAATAGCATGCACTGTGGCATCCTGGGGCAAATTTTCTTTTATGGATATTTATTAGATCATGAGAACCACTGATAATCAATATAAAAAAAAAACAGCAGAGTTTAAATTGGAAAACACTTCTGAATTATCAGTCTTGGGGCTATTTATACTATGGGGTTAAATTCATTATTTTTAATAGAAGTCTTAGACTTATCAGTCTTAAATGTATTCTATATTATAGATTTATTTTATATTCTGTATTTCATGATATAGTTACTATAGCTTTTTTTTTCAGTTCAGGTGTCTTTATTTATTTACAATATATTATAAAATAATTGAAACATTTAGTACAGATCATGACTAAATAAATTTGATTGTATTTTCTTTCCTGTTTGGAATGAGTTAGAATTTTAACCACCAGATGCCATCATTGCAAATTATAGGTTCATAGGTAGGTGCTAGGCTATCTGCTCTAGGGCATTTATAAGCCTAGCCAGAATGTTGGCTTTCGCCTCCCTTTTAGACTAGATTCCTAAGCCTCTGTACAGCATGGCCAAAGAAGTGATCCCAGGAGTAAATTTACGATTACCCATCCACTCATCAAGATTTCTCTTGAAGAGGGTCAGTGAGGGTCTCTGTCTAACATAGACTGGGATTCTATTCCAGAGCGAGGGAAGACTTTGGGATATGAATCTACCTCTCCAGCATGTCCTGTTTATTGTTGTGCTAAGGTTTAAATCCCTGGAGCATGTAGTTCTAATGGAATTGGTTTTCTTGAGGTGGAGCATGTCCAACAGTTCCGGGTTAGACATGGCCTTGAATGTCAGGCAGTGGTGCCCTCTGAGTAGGCGGTAAGCAACTGAGTAGAGTTGGAGCTTCTTTAGTTGAGCTGCGTAGGGCATCTGTTTGATGCCCACGATCCTCTTGGTGAGGTATTTTTGAGCTCTCTCACGTTGTTGCAGGTGTCAAGTAAGGTACATCCAAAATGGGGCATTGTACTCAATTATGGGCCTAATGAGCGATGAGTAGAGGGGCACAATGACCTCTCTTGATCGTTTTTTTCTTAAAACTTGCATATTTTCTGTCCTTGACCTAGCACTCTTGTGTGGGGTCATTTACTGCACTGTTATAACTTGATATTACTTGTGAACCTCTGCTATCTCTGAAAAAAACAAAAACAAAAACAAAAAATCTTGCTTTTTTCCCACTTTTCTGAGAGTTAAAAAAGTTCAGTTACAGGCTTGCTGTTCCTGAACTATTTGAAAGTTTCTGTGAGGCCATTTTTGCTTGGGCTAAAGGAAAGTCTCTCTGTTGATCAGTGGCAGTGAATAACATTGAGCAGCTTCCCTGCCCCCCCCGTAGAGGTGGTTACTGACTTGAAACTGTAGTTTTTTTGGCCACTAGGGGTCATTTCCAAAACTCCTTCATCTTCCTCTCTTAAAACCTAGTTGCCTTGTGGTTTGGGCGTCTTTTCAGGCTTGTTGGCTGTTGGTGAAGCACCCTCCAAGAGGAAAAAACGCTGAGAGAAGAAGGGAGCCACTTTTGAGATTTTAAGTATTTTTCTCTGTTTATTTGCTAAGTTTTTCTGCATAGCTGCCTAGCTTGAGCATTTGCTGGCTTGTTAAACTTGATTTCTGTATTAGTAGCTGTATTTAGAGCACAACCAAAAGCTGTTTGCTGAATTTCCTGTTTGCACTTAATTTTAAATCGTTTTTGTTCTTAAAACTTGCATATTTTTTGTCCTTGACCTAGCACTCTTGTGTGGGGTCATTTACTGCACTGTTATAACTTGATATTACTTGTGAACCTCTGCTATCTCTGAAAAAAACAAAAAAAATCTTGCTTTTTCCCACTTTTCTGAGAGTTAAAAAAGTTCAGTTACAGGCTTGCTGTTCCTGAACTATTTGAAAGTTTCTGTGAGGCCATTTTTGCTTGGGCTAAAGGAAAGTCTCTCTGTTGATCAGTGGCAGTGAATAACATTGAGCAGCTTCCCTGCCCCCCGTAGAGGTGGTTACTGACTTGAAACTGTAGTTTTATTGTCCATTTTGGGTCTATTCCTGCTTCTTTCCAGCCCCTGCTATCAAGCACGCTTTAACATGCTTTAGTGTAATTTAGCACGGAGTTGCCACTAGAGCAGCATCGGGCAGCACCAGTTAAACAAGGTTAAAGTCTTTCTGGCTCCAGAAAGTCTGTTCTTCAATTTTTCCATTAGAACTGCTCTGTTAGGAACCTAAACAGTTTACACCTTCACAAAAAAGTGCAGCACTTGTTGCAAATAGCTTTTTCTTCTCAAAAAGCTCAGCACTTGTCTTATAAGCATATCCCTTGTCTTATAAGCATTCTCTTTGCAGGTCAAGCACTCCTATATTATACAAATCTCTCACTAGCAAAACCCCCCAGGAGTGCCCACTTCCCTGCTAAGCCCACTACTTTTCTGTCTCATACCAACTCATAAATCTTTCTAGCATGTCGAAGGGTCAGATGCTGGCGTCCTCTCCTGCCCAGTTGGTGAATCTGGGAATTCTGAGACAATGTTACAATTGCCTCATGTACACGGACAACCCTCTCCTCCTCCCACGTAACACTAACACTTGCGAGAGATGTAGCTATTTAGCCAAACTGGAGGCTGAGCTCTCTCAACTCAGGACTGGCAAGACCAGGCAGGAGGAGAAGGCAACTACACACACCACAATACCAGTCTCACATAACTCAACCACACCACTGAATCAAACACATAAACACACTAAGACATACTCGGAGGCTCTGAGTAAAAATTTACCTAAATAGCAGAGGCCTCCAAAGCAGACACCCAAGCAACTGCAAACTCAATACACCACACAAACAACACATAAACAACAAAATCAGTGTGCAAAGCAGTCACTGCCCTTAAGGCCAAATACAACACCAAACATACTTGTCATAGGTGACTCCATAGTCAGACACACTGACGTCCCACTCACCAGGCTGAACAAGGAGAAGGTCACGGTAAGCTGCCTATCAGGCACTAGAATCCGTCACATAACACAAGCACTCAGGTCACTCCACGGCAAGTACAAGTATGACACAGTCATTGTCCATGCTGGTGTGAACGACCTGAGACGTACCTCCCTGGACTACATGAAAAGAGACATAGAGGAGCTCTCTGATTATGTAGCCCAGGCAGGTATGACCCTGACCCTGAGCAGTATCCTTCCTTCACCAAGAATGATGCCACAATATAGTGACAAGATGATCAGCTTTAACAATTGGCTTAATTTCTGGTGTCATTCAAAGGGGATCCAGTGCCTGTCTGCCTGGGATGACATGCTCGACAAGCCACGCTGCTTCAAGGGACGGCTTGCACCTGTCACCCTGGGATTCCGGATATTGGCTAAGGCTCTTGCCACCCCATAGTGCCTTTTTAGGCAAGGCTCAAATTCTAAACCTACCACCCTAGAAAACAAAACGTGAAGAAACTAAGGGTAATGCTGCTCAATGCCAGAAGTCTAAATCTCAAAATGCACGCACTCGAGGCCCTTCTCAGTATGGAGAACATCGATGTCTGTGCTGTGACTGAAACCTGGTTCAAGGCTCCTGAGAGCACCCCGGCACTATCAGGTTTCATCTCATATCATGCGTTCTGGCCCCAAAACCCGGACCACACCACAAAAGGAGGGGGTGTATCCATATTTATCAAGGATACCCACACCTCCAGGTTGGTGGCTACACACGAAGCATCAGAAACCATCCAGGTGCAATTAACCATAGGCAAAACTGCTCTACAATTTGTAGCATGCTACAGGCCACCCTCTCAAACTCAGGAAACCCACACAGCCTTCCTGAAGACATTGGAGGGTATAAATGTATCACCAAACACCATCATATTGGGTGACTTCAACTACCCGAATATAGACTGGGAACATTACTCAAGCCTAAACTTTCTAGCCCAAAGGTTCCTGGAGTTCATAAATTCAAATGCCATGGAACAACTAGTCACCATCCCCACAAGAGGAGAAAATATACTAGATCTCATCATCACGAACATGGGGACAAAATGCTCCACACCGGAAGTATATCCCTCATTGGTGAGATCAGATCATAAACTAATCTCACTAGAAATCCACATCCCGCCCCCACCCCAAACAAAAAAGACCACAGTGAAGAACTTCTCTAAAGCAAACTTCACACTACTCAAGACAGGTGTGGTATCCTTCAAGGCCCCCAAGCCAATGGAAACCACAACCCAAGCTGCGGAAGCCCTTACAAATGCCTTCTATGAACACCTTCAGGACTGCATGGATCAGGCAATCCCAAATAAAACCAAGACTCTTTCCACCAAGGGCAAACGTCCAGTCTGGTGGACCCCAGCCATAAACAAACTTTACAATAAGAGGAGAAAGCTATTACATGATAGAGCAAAATCCCAAAAAGGGACGGCATCTTTGATCAGCACTAGCAAGAAACTACGATCCCTCATAAAATCATCCAAGGCCAACTTTGAGAGAAAAATTGCCATAGATTCAAAAGACAATCATAAGGCCTTCTTCAGCTATGTCAGAAACCTGGGTGGAAACCCCCAGATATGCTCAGAATTAGTTCAAAATGATACAAAAATCACTGAACCCACAGACATTGCCAACATACTGGCAGACAGGTTCAGCGCAAACTTCACCCCCCCTCTCCCCCCAAAAGGAGAGATAACTATCCCAACTGAGAGTAGCCTCCCAGACATCTCAAATGCGCAGGTGAAAGCTGCTCTCTCTAAAGCTAAAAACACAGCATCAATGGGACCGGATGGGGTCCCCAGCTGTGTGCTACATGAACTCAATGAAGAACTAAACCCGCACATAAGGCAGCTGTTTAATCTTAGCCTCACCACAGGATATGTGCCCAAGGAGTGGCGTACGGCAACTGTGGTCCCACTCCACAAAGGCGGTGCCTCTACGGACCCTGGTAATTACCACCCCATAAGCTTAACAAGCCTGGTATGCAAAGCTATGGAGAGGATCATAATGGAACTCATAAACAAGGACATAGAGGACTTGCAGACCTTGGACCCAACCCAGTTTGGCTTTGTCAAGGGCAGATCTTGCCTTTTGAACTTGGTCGACTTCTTCGAAACAGTCACCAAGGCCATTGATGAGGGAAAGGTAGTCCATACAGCCTACCTTGACCTTGCAAAAGCTTTCGACACAATACCCCACTCGGGTATTATAGAGAAACTTACCAGCTTAAATGTAAACCCATATGTCACAAGATGGGTTGCAAACTGGCTAAAGGACAGAACCCACAGGGTTAGAGTTGCTGGAGCCATGTCAGACTCCAAGCCGGTTACAAGTGGAGTCCCACAGGGCTCAGTCCTTGGCCCCCTATTGTTCGGCATCTACTTCTCAGACGTACAGGCAAACATAGGAGGACTATGGCTGACAAAGTTTGTGGATGACTGCAAACTGGGTGCCATAGTGGATAGTACATCGGACACAGACATCCTTCAGAGGGGTCTCACGGAAACTGATAGCTGGTGCCAGAGCCATGGCCTGAAGTTAAACGCAAAAAAGTGTATAGTCATACCCTTCGGGAAAAACAAGGTAACCCCAAGCTACCATATAGGTGGCAACCCACTAAGCACAGAAGAGGTTATCAGGGACCTGGGAACCCAGGTTGACAGTGGCCTCTCGTTTGACACTCACATTGCTAAAGTGGTTCGAAAGACCTTCTACATTGCCCACCTGATCATGAAGGGATTCACATCCAGATCAAGTGAGGTCATTGTTCCCCTGTACTCTTCACTTATCAGACTAATGATCGAGTACAATGCCCCATTTGGGATGTATCTTACCCGACACCTGCAGCAATTGGAGAGACCCCAAAAGTTCCTCACCAAAAGGATAAAGGGACTCCAAAACCTGTCATATGCTGCCAGACCGAAGAAACTCCAACTCTATTCAGTTGCATACCGTCTGCTCAGAGGTGACCTGTGCCTGACATTCAAGGCCATGACCAACCCAGAATTAATGGACATGCTCCACCTCAAAAAATCCAAATCCACCAAAACCACTAGAGCAATAGACTTAAACCTTAGCATGGATATAAATAGGACGTGCTGGAGGGATAGATTTATCACCCAGAGACTCCCCATGCTGTGGAATAAAATCCCGGTCCATGTGAGGCAGAGCACCTCGCTGGCTCTGTTCAAGAGAAATCTTGACCGGTGGATGGGAGATCGTAGGTTTACCCCAGGAATCATCTCTGTGTCACTACTGGACAGAGGCACAACAAACTAATGGGCACAGTATTTCTAACATAAGGGGCGGCATAAGCCACATAACTTTGGGCTAGGCTTACAAATGCCCTAGGGCAGTTAGCCTAGTATAAACCTATGAACCTATAAGATGTGAACCCTTTTTTGATTAGGTGAGCTATATAGAAGGTTTTTCTAACCACTTTGGCAATGTGATTGTCAAAGGAGAGGCTACTATCTACTTGGGTCCCCAGATCCCTAATTACTTCTTCGGTACTTAGTGGATTACCTCCTATGTGGTAGTTTGTGGGCACTTTGTTTTTCCCAAAGGGGATGACTATGCACTTTTTGGCATTTAGCTTTAGGCCATGGCTTTGACACCAGGCATCCGTCTCCTTAAGGCCCTTCTGGAGGATGCTTGTGTCAGCTGGAGAGTCTATTATGGCTCCCAGTTTGCAATCGTCTGCGAACTTGGTAAACCACAGTCCTCCCGTGTTTGCCTGTACCTCAGAGAAGTAAATACTGAACAAGAGGGGTCCCAGAACTGAGCCCTGTGGGACACCACTTGTAACTGGTTTAGAGTCGGACATGGCACCCTTGACTCTGATCATGTGAGTTCTATCCCTGAGCCAGTTTGCAACCCATCTTGTGACATATGGGTTAATATTTAAGCTAGTAAGCTTATTTATGATGCCAGAGTGGGGTATTGTGTCGAAGGCCTTTGCGAGGTCCAGGTAGGCTGTGTGGACTACCTTTCCCTCATCTATGGCTTTGGTAACTGTTTTGAAGAAGTCAACTAGGTTTAAGAGGCAAGATCTGCCTTTAACAAAGCCAAATTGGGTAGGGTGCAGTGTTTGGAGGTTCCCAATGTCTTTGTTTATGAGATCCATGATGATGCACTCCATAGCCTTGCAGACCAGGCTAGTCAGGCTTATAGGATGATAGTTCTGTTTCTGTTTTTATAGGTTCTGCTTCTAATATAAAACAACATAATAATAGTTATATATTTGGTAATAATAATATTAATGATGGAGTTTGGATTTTTTTTGGTGGGGGGGGGTGTAGATACATTTTTGACCATTTAATCACTTGTAAATTCTTTTGTATTTCACTGGTTATTTATGGGAATTCCTGACTGAATGAAATGTGATTTTTTTCTTCCAAAAGACTTCTTTTTAATCCTTTCTTATTGGTTTGTCCTCAACTGGAAGTTTAAAGTAAATGAGCTTGGAAGATCCTGGAAGTGTGAAGTGAAAGTGTGAAGCATGAACACTCCGTCAGGGATAACTTGAGGAATTATAGTTGAAAAACTTCCTAAGTTTACAGCTGCAATTGACATCACAGCCAATGACTTTTTAAGGGAACCTGGGTGTAGAAAGACAGTGCAAAGCTATAATATTGCTGGATGAAAAAAGTACTGTTTTGTTTTGAGATAAAAGAGCTATTATTTTTTATTTTCAGGTAACTTTACAAAATAAATAAATAAACATATCCTCCAGCCTCCAGCATCTCCATGGATTTACACTGGTGTTGTGTTTTGTATGCATGGTCAGAGGCTGATTTTTTGGAACTGATTCTGGCCCACAGATCCATTGACAGGTCCCCCCATCCATGAATCCTATCCTCAGGGAAGTTTTTACCATGGTATTAAGGGAAGAATACTGTTTCCTCTTTGAATCTGAAACAGCTTGTGGAGGTACAAAGAAATGTCCTTTAGTTCTCCCATTATGTTGCTGATGCCCATTATGAGAGAGAGAGAGAGAGAGAGAGAGAGAGAGAGAGAGAGAGAGAGAGAGAGAGACTACTACACCTAGTTAAACTTTGACCTCCCACAGATATTGCACTGTAGAAGATTTGACCCCCCCCCCCAAACATGCAATGCCATTAGAAATCTTAAATTAACTTAGTACTCCACATTCTTGAATATCTGCAGTACTGGAATTAATATTTTTCTTTTGTAAAGAATGTATCAGAGTATCTGCAAGCTTTCATTAAAGCCCTTGTTTCCCTTGCTCTTTTCATGATGTTCTCCCTAGCTCAATAAGTCAAGATGGATAATAAAATTTCTAGAAAGAGCATAGTCTGTCTTGATATTAATTCTATGAGCTTTTTCAATTTCATTATGTTTTTATCGTGCTTGATGAACAAAGAGAATATTGTGGTCTGTCCCTGAAGAAGCTCATTGTTTACATTCTACTGCTGTACCGCCTTATCTTAATATTAATTGTACTACAAGTACTGTCTCATACTTGTCCCACAACGTAAAGCTAATACTTAGTTTTACTATTCTTTTCAGTGTAACAGTTCAGGGGCCACAGTGTATAAGTTTCTGTTACCCTTCCTGTGACCATATGTACCTCTATAAAATCTACATGCTTAGCAACCTTAATTTACAGGTAAGGGAGCACCTGGATAACTTAGTCAGATGCAAATAGTATAATAGACAACAGTGCCGCATGCCGCTACATTCTGAGTTCCCTCATGCGGCATAGTAGGACTAGTTCCATACTATGTAATTTGACACTTAATGCATATCATATATACATACATACTCTATATATATATGTGTAGGGTGTGTGTGTGTGTGCGTGTGTGTGTGTGTGTGTGTGTGTGTGTGTGTGTGTGTGTGTGTGTGTGTGTGTGTGTGTGTGTGTATACATATCTATACTTGTCATTGCAATTGTCATCACCCCCCTTTTACCATGTTTAAATCGGGTCAGAGTAACTTGCAAATGCCAAACATTAGGGCTAATATATTCAAGTCAGCGCATTGATCAGACACCTGTTATAACCAAGTAAGTCTGTATAATTTTCAGTATGTATCATTATTCTGTGAAAATTTGCCAGAAGCAAGTTTTTTTTATATTTCTCTGCACTGGATTGATAATAATCAACTGTTATATTGCTCATTCATGCAATTGTGATTCAGCAGTTATTTTATTTCAATACTCTGTTGTTTTTTTCCCTTTTTATCAAATATATCTTCAAGGCCTGTCTTTTAGAATGCCACAGTAACAGGAAACAAAAGGATATTTAAAGGTCTCAAAAGTGCATTGTAAGACTCAGAATTATACATTAAGTGCCCACAACCAAAATGCCAGTCTATAATCACCTGTGATGTCCATGCACTGGCCCAGCAATCAAGGAGCCTCAATCCTCACCACTAACACCAGTGAGGGGCGTCCACATTCGGAAGGATAACAAATACACACACAGTAAAGTACAATTTCCCTTAGAGCACACAGAGATCACAGTCAGTCTGGGGCTGGTTTCTCTCTTTCACTCCAGATCCCCAATAAGACTCCCCACTGACACAGCTATGGGGTACACATCTCAGCCTAGTGGTCAATCTAAAACCTCCAGCACCATCTCTGTCCAACCAGTGCTTCATGTCCCTGCCCAAGTAGCTCACACACACACACACACACACACACACACACACACACACACACACACACACACACACACACACACACACACTTTAAGATATGAGCTATATACAAACAGGCACTCATGGGGAAGACAGGCACAGGTTCTCCAGCTATGCCCTTTCCTGCCAGACTATAAGGTAGTAATCACTACCACCAACCACTAATATCAGATACTAATAAGGCCCTTACCAAGGGGTGTCCAATTATTACTGCACAATATTATTATCCAAATGGTAAGTGTGACTGAGCAGCAAGACTATTGGAGTAGCTTTGCACAGTATCACTATATACATGCAATGTACTCTAGAGCTTAAATTATCTCTACACCAAACAGCCACAGTTGAAAGGTTTAAAATATTTAATAATAAATAATAAGAACATAAGACAATACTTCTTACTGCACAGTGCTAGTCAAGAGTTCAGAGATCACAGGAAAATGCTTAAAATAATACAGTAGAATAGTTCTGACATCAGTACAGAAAAACAGCTAGACTAAGTTTCCTATTTCCTAGCTATTTCTAAGAGCAAACACAGTTCTACAAATAAACTTACATATAGAGCAAAGCAGTGCTGGTGATGTTGTCAGTTCTGAAAACAAATGCAAAATGCCCTGAGTCTCTCTGTCCTTAAATTGATAACACAGTACTACTGACTCATCTCAGATTACATTATTATTCTCTGTTTCCCAGGCTAACAGAAACTCAGAGTGCAACAGCCCTTTTGATCTTGCACCTGGTTGGGAAACCACAGTAATTAAATACATTATATATGTAAAATCTAGCAATTAACTCTGGTCTCAAAACAATAGAAACAATCCGCTGGTGTAGACATCACGACTCCGAGTTTAAGATCAAAGCCATATAAGGCTTAACTTATCAGCTTTCTTCCAACAGAGTGCACTGTTGTTACATTTTTGAACGTTCACCATTTAACACCATTTTCTTCCATTTAAGAGAACAAGCCTGTGGCTTATGTTAATATTTACAAATGACAGAATTATCTACAAAATTCTATCTGTCTAGGCTGGCAGCCTTAATGTATCTTCACATCATCTTCAAACTATTTTAAATTCCCTAAAAAGCCAGGGAACCTTTGGGCTCAATACATGGATAGTAACTGTAATATATTATTATAAATTATTTCTTCTACAATTGACATGAGTTTATGTAAGAAAGTTATACTTTTCCCCGTTAGTGAATCATTTTGTAACTGTTTTGCCATTTGAGGTACCCAACCATTTTTATTTATATAACCTTAATGTATCTGAATGATTAGTATCTTAGCATGCTTCACTCTAACAAATGTACAGCAATTTAGTGAAATTGAAAAGTCAGTTGCAATGTGCACTGTATTCGGTAGCAGTTCTGAGTACAAACTAATCAGTCTTCTTCATTAAAATTTTTAAAGGTTTAAAAACCGAATCTGAAGTTAAGACAAGGATATGGCAGTAAAGAGTATAGATTATATCTCAAATTCTTTAAAACAATTTCACCTAGAAATACAGAGATAGGAGCTCCTACATTCCTAAGGGCTGTGGATTATCATTCACTTCTATGCTGGTTTGATTGAATAATCTGGGATAAGTTGTTCAAGAAATGACTATCTTCTATAGACATGGTAATCAAGTGCCCTTTGAAATAGTTGCTTATTCAACCTGGTGCCATTGCCTGCATTTCTGGCATTTCTTATTTTAGTATTTGGAGTACGCATAGTGAAAATTAATAACTTTAAAGCTTAGTATTATTTATTACACAGTGATATGTTTCTCCTATAATTGGATTGTTTTAGTCCTTTATTTCATTAGTACACCAGGTTATTGATTGGAATCCACCTATTGTAGGAATGTATTGTAGAATTCTGAAGATAACAAATCTAGTTTCACCTCTAACCAAATGTTTATTAAAACATATTATTCTATTGCAACAGTGGACTACAAACTTATGTTAAAAGGTTGCACTCTTCAGTAAAACTCCATAAGCTCAGAGTTGCCATCTTATGGGAAACCCATCTATCTTGTGCAGAACATTTGTAGCTGTAAAAACAGGAACTTTACTTACAATGGGATTTGTTTCCTTATTTGTTGAGAATGCATGCAGTTACTTTTCACTGAAAAATAAAACAAACATAATCACTCAAGTATTAAATTATCTTAATGCATACCTCTCAACTGTCCAGATTTTTGCAGAATGTCCATATTTTTTGCCTCATATGTTTAGTATGTTCCTCATAAAATTTGTAGTTTTCTGGCAAATAACTGAGAGTTGAAGTTACTAAATAATGACATACATTTCAGTTTCACACTTCATATCCTTCAGAAAATGCATGCTAACACAAATCATATTATTCTAGCAACTGTCTACGTTTCTAAGTGCAATATTTAAAATGTGCCCTAGTTTTGGGCGTTTGTCCACCCATTATTTTAGGCTTTGTCCAGATTTCTTGCACCAGGAAGTTGAGAGGTATGTCTTAAAGACAGTTAATGCCCTTGTCCTACTTACAAATTTATTTAATGTAAAGGCTGTACTCTTGTTTGTACCTGTCAAGTTTTGTTTGTGAGGATGGATTTCAAACAAAGTGAAATAATTTTTGGAGGGGGTCTTTCCAAATGCATATTTTCCCATGAACATGTGTGTATCCAAAGTGCCTGGAATTTCCCATGGCTTCTAAATGGCTCTTCTAATGGACCAAGCAGATAAACAATTGAAAAGCCAGCCTTACCCAGGGTACTGAGTTTCTCTACTGCACTTACACTCAGAAGCCCTGGCATCTGGCTAGATCTGAAAAAGTATGCATTTCCAAAATTTTAAAATCTGTCATATCTATTTTTGTGTCTTGCCAGTCTTTGACAATTATTTCTCTCTGGATTTCTTGAAACACAATTAGGCAATGCACTCTTACCTTTCTCAGTGCACTCTGTTGCAAGGCTACAGCCAGTAACTTTTCTTTAAAATTAATATGTCTGTACACAGAAACAAAATTAGAAATGGCATCTTTAAGTAACTAAACAAAGGATTTAATTTGCTATAAAAGTTCAATGATTGTACACTCTTTACTACACAGACACACACACGTGCATTCTCGCTCATGAATACACACATACACTGCCACTCACACCCCTTCAACACACATGTGCATGCACACACAGACACTCACATCCGTACACAAGCAGACACACACATGCCCACACGCGCGCACGCACACACACACACACACACACACACACACACACACACACACACACACACACACACACACACACACACACACACACAATGCCTCTTGATATCCATTGATATCAGTGCAATTTGTATTCAACATCTGGACAACCGGTTTTCAGTTAGCACTTTAACTGAAGGTATACTAAATTTAGTCCTCTTTACATTGTGATTTGACTGACTGCCACTAGTATTAATTTAAGGACAATAGTATACTTGTCCCATCCTGCACATGCTGTAAGGAACCCATCAAGCAATTACACTGTGTGTAAACACAGATGGAATTTTATCACAGTCACTAGTAATTGAGACATTGAATCTATTCACCCAGAGTACTTTCGAAGCAGTTAGAAGTTTTGGGAAGAATTAGACTGACCTTTGCATGGCTGGTTCTCCTTAACTTGTATCTGTTTTTCACTAAAAACTTCAGTGGGCCAATAGCTTAATGTGCTGGATGGTTTCTGATACTTTCTTCAAGACAATACCACATTCACTCCCACATTGAAGAAGGAAGATTGCCAAACTCATTAGTCATAACAGTTCAAGAATAACATTTATTTGTTATTTTAATTATAGTCTAATCCAGAATTTATGTTTATTTTTTTTACTTTTAGTCTATCACAGTAAAAGCACAGTTTGTTGGGGCTATAAGAAAATAAGATGATTAAACTATTAAGCATTTAGGATCTTGGGCACTGTTGAAGCTATAGAGAAATACACTGATTAGTCAATAAATCAATTAATATTACCGTATCACACATATTTAACTTCAGAGATATGCAATCAGTGGGAAACCTACATGGAGTATAAACTAATGCATATAATCTGATAGCACACATATCCCTTAAGATATGCCAGTCTCATTGTCACCCCAGGAGGATCTTGTCACAGTGAGTTTGTCAATGTCAGAGCAATCAAAGATATAGCAAGGTTTGAAGATAGCATTATATCTATTGATATTCATTAAACCCATTTTTTCTGCCGCTACAAAGTGGGTTCAGCAGAGAATATTGCCAATACAAGGCATGTATTTTATTTTCAGTGACACATCAACACTTGCCACATCCGTTCTGTAAATTAAACCCAGTTTTCATGCAGTGGCTCTACACTGTAAATTATTGCATAAAAATCCAATGACACATTGCTCCAAAATTCATATTTGCACCCTTTAAACTCATTTATGGCTAGAAAGTTCTCCTACCATTTCTGTTTTTCTCCTGGGCTTGCCTTCATTATTTTTAGTTTCATCTGTATGTTTACATTGGCCATCCCTATGCTTTCTACTCTGCTTAGTGCATTATATTTATTTAATTTCAGTTTCATTTCTTGCCACCCTAATAACTGTGCTTTGTTTATAGTTTCTTCAGACAGACAGACAGACAGTTTGCACTGCTTTATCTAATGCTGAATTAGGCTCCATCTGTAACTTTTGTGAAACTTCTGGGTTTACAATGTCTTTGGCCATGTAGTCTCTTATTAGCTCATCATATTTGGTAGAGTGCATCCTTTTGCTTCCATACTGACCACACTGATTGTTATAAAAATTCAGATGGCGTTGGTAGACCGAATTTCATTCTTGAATGTCATTGTTTTTCTTTGCTTAATGTTTTTCTTGGCACTGACTTGCCTGAGTCAGTACTGTATTAATATGCTGGTAAACATCATTGGGGTGGCCTTTTGTAGCACTATTTCTCAGTTTCACATCAATCTGACAGTTTGCTGTTTTTGCAGTGTTGATAGAATTTTAGTTTTAATTGGAGTCCGTGTCTGAGATCATGTCATGCTCTGTGGAATTTTTCAGGAAAGTAGAAACATGGGAGTGCAGGAATGGTGTGCATAGGTTTGTTGCATTTCTTTTCCATAACAGTTATGCATTCTCATGTAGCACAGAAACAAGCTTGACTTGTCAGGTTCCCAGATGTCTTAACAATGGCTAGAAGCTTACATATTGTGTAATTCATTATTGGTAATATCCCTTTAGGTTTTGCACAGGCATGATTAGTTCATTGCTGACTGCACTGACCATTACATTATTCTGATATTACAAACTCTGTGGTTATAAATCCATGGATAAAAGGTAAACACCATAAAGGAAAAAGTGGCCATACTCTCCATTTGTAATTTTCCTTGGCTGAAAACAGTACAGTCAAAGGGTATTAGCAGTTCAAAATTAATTTATTTTTATTTTTTATGTCATAAAAAGCAGCATTAAGCTATTCACTCTCACACACGAGAAGCCTTAAAACTCATACCACATGACTCAGACCCCAAATACTGAAATCCCAAATTCATAAAAATTACTTAAAATACTGATAGTCGTTGTAGCTCATATCAGTATTTTAGTGTGATGTTTGCAGGCTTAACATAAATAAGCAATTAAACCTGTTCATGTAATGTGTAATTTGCTTACACATTCTTCTGATACGCAGAACTACATTAAGAAAGTCTACTTACGGCTGAACATACTCTAACTTTATTTGCACTTCTGCATAGTATTCTAAATTACTGCATTTTTGGTGTATCACATCCATATAGTCTAAATATGAAAACTTCCCGTCTATTGTCATCAGTAATATGCACTCATAGCTTTTAAATTTAGAACTGGGATGTCCCACTTTTGATCCGGACAGTAAGTTTGTATCACATGGCCGAAGATGTGGAGTTTCTAGTGACATTTTCTTTTTTTCTTTACTTTTTGTTCTCTGTATTCTGTTACACTGTGTTTAACATAATTCTCCTACTACTCCATGAAACCAACATGCTGTAAATAGAAATGGCTAATACCTATTTTATAAAACAAGCTTATGGAATTATAGCATCTAAAGACATTCTCAAAAGGAAGCTGATTTTATGCAACGTAGATACTCAAAAAATCAAACATTTTTTTTTCTTTCAAGGAGGTGATCGCCCATAAAAGTGAACGCTACAACTGCTTGAGTACGTACTCGTCTTGTAGCCTGTGTGGCCAGCTGCTCACACTCAAACTCAAATGTGAGTTCAGCCAAGCAGTTGCCTCACCCAGCTGCTTGCATCCTGGGGAAGGAAGAGCTAATAGACTAGGTAAGTCTGGAAGGGGAGATGGGAGGGGGACTTCAGGTTTAGGGAGATGAAAAAGGATTTTAGGCTTAGGGAATGACTGGGACTTCAGGTTTAGGGAGTGATCAGGGGCAATGGGGTTATGGAGTGGAAGGAGATTTTAGGTTTAGGGAGAGCTTGGGGACTTTAGGGTTAGAGATTGGGTGAGAATGTTTTGAGTTAGGATCGGGGTTCTGGTCAGGTTAGATAGTTTAGGGAGACTGAGTCAGTGAGTTACAGCACTTGACAAAATGAATTGAATGAGAGGCAGTGAGTAAGTGTGTTGTAAGTGAATGACAAGTGAGCACTTGTAGAAGACCCTCTGAAAACTTTGTGTAGATTGAACCTCACTTTGACTTACTGTTTTCACTTCACGGTACTGTATATAAATGCAGAGAAATAGTAATCACATTAAAAAATAAATAAATACATAAATAATCTTTCTCTTTTTCTGATATTCTGTAATCTGAGTTTAGTATACAGCACACACTTTGAGTTTACATGCACTACTACAATATATAGTATGCAAATATGCTCAAGCAATTTAAAGGTGTCTCGCACATGAAGAAAATCCATCTAACACTATGGATAAAATTCAGAAACGGCTACTTTAAGAAGTAAGCTTTATCATGAGCTGCCAACCATTAGCAGTAAACCTCTCCATATTAGAGATTGCCCTGCTGCAGTGATTTTCATGAAAAATAGTTTCATTGTGGAGGACAGTCATGCTAGCTGTAGTCCATGATAATGAGGCAATCCAGGGTAGTGACTAATGTTAATTAGCCACGTAGTCTTTCATAGAAATGCCCATGGGTAGTGATTTATGCTGACAAGCAATTCAGAGAATCACTTGGCTGCATAAGTTGTCATGGTCGACCAAGAATTTGATCTTGACCAAAAAATGCTGTCACCCATTGAAGTGAATGGAGTATGGAGTTGTGGGCAACAGTACAGACTCTAGATGGTGCCTATTGGAGGAAAAGTTGTATAGATCAACCACTTTGTGCATCAGTTGTGGTGCACAATATCCTCTAGATAGGAGAACATGCATCACAGATTGAGCATCGTGTCAGGGCTAGCCACTCAAAGGGGTAAAAACTGGTTGTAGGTGAGTGGGTCACATTGAATAAAGTCATCAGAATGGGCATGCGTATTTGCTGCTGATAAGTGAGCTGAGAATCTGGCCTATTCTGACTTATGCCAGGGATCCATGCTAATGGCAGGAGGATCTATGTGCTCTAATTGCCCAGTGTGTGCTCACTGTAAAGCCCAGCAACCCCAGATCATTAAGCTACTGGCTGGTGGGTATCCAGTTTTTCAATATGGGTTATCTGGGATAGCTCTGTTGAATGAATGTTGGATGTAAAACCAATCAACCTGCCAAACATGAGCTAAGGATTACTACACTAGATATAGGATCATTGATAAGATGGAACTTGGAAGTGGATGACATGATGGTAAGAAGGAGGATGGACACTTCTCTGTACCCAGGAGATAAAATGGAAGGGCAGTGCAGCAAGGCCATTTGACAAGGGATCCAAAGTCTATTACTCAGGGTAGACTAGAAATGGTGTGGGAATTGTGATGAGAGAAAGACTTCAGAAGACATGGAGGGATGTCATCAGAAGTAGTGACAATCTCATAGCAATTAGACCGCAGTGTAAGGATAGGGCAGTATTTATACTCTCAGCCTATGCCCCTAATTAGGGCTATGACAGCAAGAAAAAAGTGCATTCAGGCAGCAGTTGCAAAACCTATGAGACAAAGTAGGACAACATGAGTTGGTGTTGATAATGGAGGACCTGCACGCATATATCAGGACAGACAGAACAGGATATGAGGACTGCCTGGGTCCACATGGTTTAGGCAAGAGGAATAAAGAAGGAGAGTTCATTTTAGACTTCTGTCTTCCAAATGGCATGATGGTGGCCAAAACATTGCTCAGCAAGACAGACAGTTGCAAGATCACATATAAGAGTGGCCAATGTACAACTCAGGTAGACTTACTCCTAGTAAGGAAATGGCACAGGGGCAGAATGAGTGATTGAAAAGTCATCCCAGTGAAACAGTTGGCCCACTGCAGAATTTAATTAATTTATTTATTGACATTTGATTACCAGGAAAGTCTGACTGGGGAGATAAGATTGCTATAGGTCCAAACTTATTAATATCTGTTGAATTTCCTCCTTTGTGCAGAGGGATACTGTGTGACTTTTTCCAGAGAGAGGGAATGTGGGATTCCAGGAATGACCTATTTATAAGAATTGAGACAGGATAAGCAAAGCTATTAGCTGCTATTTTTATGTACTCACTTGGAAGGTCATCAGCTGAAGAAGTTTAAGAGTAGGTTTATATAGGATGTGAGCACAGGCTTGAAGGTAAAAGAGGATGTAGTGATATGTGGGCTAGTAGGCAAGGTTGGGATGTTGAGGAATCCTTGATTAGAGATGCTATACTATCTATAAAATAAAAGTTGAACTGCATTGCAGTTTTCAGTGGTGTGTTATTAGGAGAGGGGATTTGGTGGAATTTTTGGTTGGGATGTAAGTTTTAGGTGTAGAGCCTTGTGGCAGAACTCCTGCAATATTGAAGTCAGATGTAGTGACCACAGGCTATTAAACAGTAACAAAATTCTCAGTAAACCTGATTAATTTCAGCAGCTTCTGCATGAAAAAAAAAGAAAAAAACAGAAACTGTACTGAGCAAGACACAGCCTACAATAAAAAAAAGAGGATCCTAACCTAGAAGAGGCAATAGCAGCACTAAGGGAAATTAAATCAGGGAAAGCAGCAGGCTTAAATGATGTCATGGCAGATTTGATAAAGATGTTGGGTGAAATAGGGGAGAAATGGCA